>NW_026945566.1:2665216-2672716 GCF_034702125.1 Engraulis encrasicolus | reverse complement strand
TGATATCACGATTTCTTTAGAGGATATTTCTTTTAAAGACAAATATTTGTGCTTAACAATTCACAATATTTCCTCCCATCATCAGAGTGAATGGAGGGCGATAGAGAAACACACAGTGGTGTTCTGCATGAGTGTTGGGTAGCAAGTCTGCTCACAATGTCTCAAGTGGAGGGGAATGTGTTGTATTTAGAATACCCTACCTTTTGGAAGTATAGACAAAAGACAAAAATATTGTTTCAACTTGATATTATGAAATTTTATATTGTTTGACAGCAATATTGATATCACGATATAATTTCAATATATTGCACAGCCCTAATCAAAAGGGAAAAAAGTTATCTTTATGCTTGCTTATTCAAAGCGATCAACACGTTGCGCCTTTGTGCGTCATCAGGTTCGCTGAGGCATTACCTTCTAGAGTCGATTTAAGTGCATCGAGTGTATTTTGGTCCCGGCGTATTCTCTAAGTGTTGAATTAACCCTGCAGTTTTTACTGTGTGGTCAGAGATAGCATTACCTGCGTCCCTGCGCTGTGCTGTGTTGTGTTGTGTTTGCCTGCATCCCTGCTTGTCTGTCTGCAGACATAATTGGCCTCAGCATAAGGTAATTGCTCCTCTCGGCTAATTAGATCATTGAGAGTAAATTACCTCAATGCTGTGCGTGCAGCTGAGGCTGTGGGATGGGTGTGGTCCAGGGATGGATGGAGGGATGGGTGGATGGAGGGATGGGTGGATGGAGGGATGGGTGGATAGATGGGCAGGAAATAGTGGTGCCGCTCGGAGCGTGCATTGTTCAGTTTGTTGAATGACCTGATCTGGCCACATGCATGCAAGTTAGTATATGGATAGAAGGATGGGTGTGGTCCAGGGACGGATGGATGGATGGATGGATGGATGGATGGATGGATGGATGGATGGATGGATGGATGGATGGATGGATGGATGGATGGATGGATGGATGGATGGATGGATGGATGGATGGATGGAAGGATGGACAGGAAATAGTGGCGCCATTAGGAGTGTGCAATGTTAAAGTTGTTGCATGATCAGATCTGGCAAGGGAAGTTGACATGGCGCCTTGTGTTTTTTGTAACATTGGTTAAATACCTACAAAACTGTTAAACTGTTGTCCCCACAATTGGGTCCTCTTTACACTGAATGCATTGGGTGGGGGGCCCTTTCAAAGGACTTTGTCCTGGGCCTGGCCAAAACTGTCTGCGGTCCTGGGGAAGCGGAGGGCCTTGTAGAGAGTTACTTGTGCACAACAGGCACGGCGCCAGAAAATCAGTTTTGGATGGGCCAGAACATTTTTGGGTGGCACTTCATTAGACCTAGGCCTATAACATCACGTCCTCATAACAAAACGTCTGATTTTTACTCAAATATTAGGCCTATATGTGCGTAAATTCAGTGTTTCCTCATTGTGAAGATTCTCGGATGAAGTTATGGCGGCGGGGGTAGGGTAGCCCATTCATTAATTTCCTCCCTCACAGTCTCGTCGCATTGTCCCATCACCAAATATTGTTATTGCCCCCAAACCCCACATTTCTTTTGCAAACATGCATAGGCCTGTATGAAGATGACAATGATTAAGATCCACGCTGTGTTACTGATGTCACTGGAGTTGTTTTAGGAGCTCGAAAATGCGGGTGAGACACATGGCACTTCTCCAGTGCTTGCGCCATATTATTATAATTCTTAAAATTCGCATTACCGCTTGACACTTCCAAAAACAACGCGGAAGAAACTTAAGATAAAAAATTGAATGATATCACAAATACAAAATAATGCATTGGAAGTAGAGCCCACGTCTGCTAAGAGAAGAGAGGTCAGGAGAAAGTTTGGAGCGGTTCTTTGTAAAGAGGGAGGTCTCGGAGCGCGGAGTGGCTCCCGTGCGAGGAAAGAAGAGTGGCGGGCGGGGCGCATGTTGCGAACAGGGCTATGCTGGGTCAGGTGCTGGCTGTGATATCCCAAGCACCCGACTCATGTAGGCTATGCATGCAAGAGGATGTCATTTCAACCGCAACAATGCGACGACCAGAGCACACACTCACACGTTGAACCACTCAAACACATAGCGTATGCACGCACACAACTGTTGCAGGCAGCACATTATTCCATAACCAGACACAGTTTAGCCACAGTCCATGAAGGCTGCTACCAAGCGCACCTTGAAAAATCTGAACTCTGTTTCGACAATTAAGCCATGGACATATGCTGCTTTAGTCCTCTAGAGAAGAAAGAAAACCTATTTGTGTGGTGGGATAGCCGATCCATGGCCACAGTAAAATACAACCCGTGAAGACAATATTAAAATATCAGCTTCCTTCACAACGGCAATAACATAGGCTAGTTAAGATGCTGTTTAAAGCTAACCACAGTCAGATCAACAACTTAGCATGTCAAACGTGCACCTTATGTGATCACGACGAGGGTCAAACGTATTGCCAACAGACGAGGACAGCCGTCCCATGCTATACATATGAAGCCAATAGAAACTCATAATAGCCTACATAGGCTAGTCCTAGTTTGTAATCAAAGTAAATTGTTCCTTTACAACAAGTTGCCGCGGCGGGCATGAGGAATTAGCTTTCCTACCAGTCTCGACAGCTATCCATTCCATGATTTCTCGTCAGTCCAGTTGCGCATACTCCTTGATGTTTTAAGTTTGCAACTGTTTTTAAAGACATTGACTTCAGTGATTTTATTTTCTGTCATCATTGACGCCAGGTCTATTCTATGTAGCCTACGGTTCGGCAACTCGGCATGTTCGAGTGCATGTCTGGCTCTCTAGCATTATGCTATAGAATTTGACATAAGGTAACATTGTATCAATTGTTTCGGGGTGAACGCGCTGCGTAGCAGCAGAAAGTAGTCAACATAGCCATAGGCTGCGGGGTACGGATTGATGGTTCATGTCAGGAGCATCAAAAGCAAAACAAAAAAACTTTTATTTCCTCTTCAGTTTCCCAGTTTTTTCGTACACTAGTAGAATATATAATACATATTGAATATATTGTTTTCCTTTAGTGAAAGATTTTAGGTTCTGGACAAAAAATGGGCGGACCCAGGACCAAATTGGGTGGGCCCAGGTCCACCCTGGCCCACCCATAACGCCGTGCCAGGTGCACAATCCCTGGTGCTGAACAAAAAGATTACATATTTTTTGAAAAAAGGTTCGCACACTCTTTTGGATTTTTTTCTTCTTTCAGTTATTTTTTCTTCTTTTTATTAATTCATTCATTGGCAATGACGTTTCGACCTCTCGGTCTTCCTCAGAAGAGGAGGGCCTTCTCAGCACAGCGCAGCCTTATTGAGTGAACCTGGGGGTAACAGGAGGGGAGTAAATCGGTATGACGTCAGGTCATGATTCAAAGTCATAATGCCAGGAAGCATTCATCTTCTTTATCCTACTGCCCTTTTTGACTCACTGGGAGAAAAAAAACAGGTTGACCCATTTAGAGGCAGAACTGTTTATTACCTGCTTCAAATCTAGACTCAAAACCCATCTGTTCCGGTCAGCTAATTCACTTTGACTGCTCTGCTCATTTCCATGGTAGCTCTTCTCCTCATTTATCTTCATGTGCTTACAGTGTTGTTGATCTTCTCCATGTCCGCCATGTTGAATGTCTAGTAATAGACATTTTTAGCTGAAAAACTTACTGTACTTTGGGTTATACTAGTCTATATTCGATTATTACTTAAATATTCATACTGGAGAACGCATACTGTAAAGTAATCATCCTGAGCCATATTCACTTCATGTAAATAAAAAAGAGGAAAAATAAAAGTGAGTAAGTGAGGTAGAGAGCAGATAAAGAAAAATGAAGACAGAAAAACATACAGGTGAGATTGGCAGTGAATGAAAGAGTACCTTTTACTGTATTATGATGGCAGAATGGGGTGTGGTGAAGATTGGGGGGCGGTGAGAGAGAAAAAAAGAGAGAGTGAAACCGAGAGAGAGAGAGAGAGAGAGAGAGAGAGAGAGAGAGAAGAGGTGAGTAGAAGGGCACTGATAGACAGTATATATGACAGGGGAAGGGCAGACACAGAAAGCAGAAAAAAAACACGACTCTCCATTACAACCATTAGCCCCTTTTCTGACGCAACCACGAGATTTTGCACCTCGTCTGCGACTGAAAGCAAATCGTTATATTTCACGGGTGCTGTCCGGCCCCATTTCTCTGGAGCTATTACTGGTGCCTTGGAGTAAGGTGCGGCGGTTTACAACCCATCATCATAACTGTAACAGCGGCATTAACCTGTGCTGCCAGGAAGGTTACCTCACACACACACCGGGGGAGGCCCGTGCTGAGAGCAGCACCTTATACGAAAACCCTTGAGGGGGGGAAACCGTGCCAGCGGAGCCCCCCCGTAACCCCCCCCTCCATCTTTGGGTCACCATCCCTGTAACCCCTGGAAGTCAGCCAACAGGGAAGTGCAGGTGTCACATGACACCACGCCTTGACCTGATTGGCTGATAGGCTGGCAACTAAATCGCCATTGTATTTTGGCAAGCAGGGCCATATACGTATGTTTTGCTGTGTGAGAAGAGAAGGATGGGGGGTGGGGTGGTGGGGGTCCATGCATGGCTAGGCGAGGTGCAGTGCTGTTATTTCTCCTGATGCTGCTGCTGGTATGATACTGATTATATGAAGTCTTCATGTCTGTGACCAGGGCCGGATTAATGCAAAGGCTAGATATGGCTGCAGCCTAGGGGCCCCACCTTCCAGATTGATTGGCCAAAGGTGAAAAATTGCAGAATTGTGACTAGATGCAATACTGTAAAGAATATATAGTTTTTATTCAATACAGTTGGTAGACATATTATCCTCAATCTCTAGCTCGTAATTATGACACTATCTATGTAAATTTGTGGCGAAATTTGCCTTCTGGGGGGCCCCACAGCAACCTGTAGCCTAGGTGCCCCAGGCCATCTTAATCCGGCCCTGTCTGTGACGACGACTGCATTCTAGAATGGACACCAAGGTTCCATTATATTCAGTTTGAATATAATGGATTTGAAGCACTTTATTTCAAATGTCGATATTGCAACGAGAACATCAGGCTTCCTCGTTGGAGTCTCCAATCAGAAACACCAATTCGAAAGATACCCAGTATTCTGCTGCTAAATTCACTGTGGAGATTCCAACCAGAAAATCTGTTGCTAGGTTGCAGAAAGTTGAAAATGTTTAAAATCTATCAGTGTTGCCCGATATATGATAATTATTTGTAACATAATTTTGTCCTCTGTACGATAAAAGGCACATGATGTACAGTAATTTAAGAGTTTTCATTCAGTTCATTTAGTTGCCTTGCATTGATCATTTTGATAATTGATAATTTCCTCGCATACGCCACCAAAAACGTTTTTAACAGTTTCCAGCTGGCAACTGAGATCTGTTTAACACTGTCACTACACATGCTGTGTCATTGGTCTGTGAAGATTTTCATTCATCCTGGTGGTCTTAGTTAAAAGTGTTTAGGTGTAAGCAACTGGACTTGTCTTTTCAGGACTGAAGATGAATGGACAAGGGTAGCAGCTGCAGTTTGAGGACCCAAGTCACTGTCACCATTACAGCAGCAATACAAACATTATATTAGTGTGTGCATGCGTGCGCAGAAACACATGCACGCACACACACAAGCACGCACACACACATGTAAGCACACACACACAGTTACAGTACGATGTGCACACTCAAGCACTCAAAATGTTTCTCTCTCTCCCATACACACAGACAGACAGACAGACAGACACACACACACACACACGACACACACCACCCTATCTCGGTGAGGCAGGCTTGGCCACCTCTCCCCTGCCCTGTCTGTGTTTTGGGCTCCAGAAGACACGCCGAGAGCCCTGAAGGCAACAGCAGGTTTTATTTGGGTCATTTCTTTCTATCCTTCTGTCCCTCGTTCGTTCCCTCCCTCTCGTTTCCAGCCTTTCTTTGCTTTTATCCTCCTCCTTACCTCCAACGCACTGCTCCTCTTGCTTTTTTTCCCCTTCCCTTTTTTCACCCACATCTCCCATCCTCAAGCAGCCACCCCCTCGCTCTTTCTTGCTCTCCTGTCTCTTCCTCTCCCCCTGTGCACAGATCAGCACTCCATCTTTTGGAGTTAGAGAGGCTGAGAGATAGAGAGAGTCAGAGAGAGAGAGAGTCAGAGAGAGAGAGAGAGAGAGTCAGAGAGAGAGAGAGATACAGAAAGAGAGTGAGAAAGAAAGAGAGAGAGCGAGCGATACAGAGAGAGAGAGGGAGAGGGAAAGATGAAGATACAGAGAGAGAGAGAGAGAGAGAGAGAGAGAGAGAAAGAGAGAGAGAGAGAGAGACAGAGACAGAGAGATACAGGGAGAGAGAGAGAGAGAAAGAGAGAGATATAGAGAGAGAGAGAGAGGGGAGGAGAGAGAGACAGGGAGGGAGAGAGAGAAAGAAAGGGAGAGAGAGAAAAAGAAAGAAAGATACATAGAGAAAGACACGGAGAGAGGGAGAGAGGGAGGGAGGGGGGAGAGAGCATGAAACGTGAATGTGGAGTGGGCTGCATTTCTATTCCATTTCACCTCCCGCATCGCCTGCAGCCAGACATGTGGAGGCAGGAAAACGTGGAAACTAGATGAGGAGGAGAGAGAGGCACGGAGCGAGAGAGAGAGAGATAGATAGACATACACACAGAAACACGCAGGGAGGGAGAGGGAAAAATAAAGAGAGCAAGATTCAGAGAGTGTGTGTGAGAGAGAGAGATTGAGGTTGAGATAGATGAGGGGGAGAGGCAAAATAAAGAAGGAAAGATTGCGAGTGAGTGAGCAAAGTGAGTGTGTGTGTGTGTGTGTGTGTGTGTGTGTGTGTGTGTGTGTGTGTGTGTGTGTGTGTGTGTGTGTGTGTGTGTATGAGAGAGCAAGAGCAAGATATATTGAGTAAGTGTGTGTGTGTGTGTGTGTGTGTGTGTGTGTGTGTGTGTATCTGTGTGTGTGTGTAAGAGAGAAATATAGAGTGAAAGACTAAGAGAGAAAGAAAAAGTGCAACGTCCATGCCAACTGGGGACTCTTTTAATGAGGCAGATCCCCTATCCTGCCCTGCGGCCACGAAGACGCAGCCGGCTTTGTTATTTTTTATTCATCACCTTCATCGGCCTCCATTATCATCTTCTCCCTACTGAAACAGCCCGCCATCACTACCATCATCACAACCATCACTACCATCACCACCATCATCATCACTACCATCATCACCACCATCACTACCATCACCACCATCATCACTACCATCATCACCATCATCATGACCACTACCACCCTCATCATCATCACCACCACCATCATCCTCATCTTCTCTCCCCTACTGAAACAGCCCGCCATCACTACCATCATCACCATCATCATGACCATCACCACCACCATCATCACTACCATAACCACCCTCATCATCATCACCACCACCATCATCCTCATCTTCTCTCCCCTACTGAAACAGCCCGCCATCACTACCATCATCACCACCAT
>NW_026945566.1:2632716-2650216 GCF_034702125.1 Engraulis encrasicolus | reverse complement strand
TGACAGTACGTCTATGCTTTACCCCGCAATCGGCACCGCGTGACTATGCATCAGCCTTTAGTGGTTGGCAGTGCAGTGCAGTGCAGTGGGGAAGTGGGCCAGTGTGTCTGCAGGCCTCCAGGCTGCCCATGGGACATGGCGCCGACACTGACACTGTGAGCACACACACACACACGCACGCACGCACGCACGCACGCACGCACGCACGCACGCACGCACGCACGCACGCACGCACACGCACACACACACACACACACACACACACACACACACACACACACACACACACACACACACACACACACAGCACACACACACGCGCACACACGCACACGCACACACACACACACACACACACGCGCACACACACACACACGCGCACGCACACACACACACGCACACACACACGCGCACACACGCGCACGCACACACACACACACAGATGTGTACGCACACACAGTCATACACACTCACTGGCATACAAAGTAGAGCAGAGAGGTAGCTCCTTCCGGCTCCGTAGCCGATGCACTGGCCAGTATGACAGGTGAAGAGACCCACCCACACTAGCGCCTAATGATTCTCACAGTTTTTTTTTTAACTTGGTGCTGAATGCTACCACGGTATTGTGTAGACACACTACTTTCAGTGGTGCTTGAACACACACTTACACATACTTACTGTATACACACTCGCACATACATACTCATACACACTCCCACATACATACGCATACATACTCGCACACTCATACACACTCGCACATACATTATTATGCTTTCTTAATGCCGCCTGTCTACCTGCCTGGTCCATGTCTACCCTACCCCTCCCTTCCCTTGTCTTATACTGTATTGTGTATTGTGTATGTAATGTACAGGTGGGTTGACAGGTGTTCTTATGGGCGCTGCTCTTGCGGCGACTGCACCCTGTGTGGTGAGAACGAATTTCCCCTTGAGGACAATAAAGGCTACTACTACTACATACTCATACACACTCATACACATACTCATACACACTCATACACATACTCATGCAGTCTGGCAATATACAGCACACTCACTCTGGCCCCGTGTTTGGACTTGTACAGCACTGGCGTAGTGACAGTAATCTGTACAAAGTTTTGTGTTTTGACACTGGGAAATTTCAGCGGGGGAGAAGGATAAAAACATCTTCTGGCACAGAAAAGAGAGGGAAGGGGAAGGGGGGGTAGGGGGGGAACCAGGGAGGCAGAGTGATAGAAAGAGACAGAGAGACAAAAGGAAAGACAGAGATAGATGGAGGGAGGGCGTGCATGTGGGAGGGAAGGAATAGAGAGAGTGTCTATCTGATGTCTCCCAAGGATAGCGGGTCTATCAAATTACTGCCCACACACGCGCGCACACACGCACGCACACACGCACACACACGCGAACACACACGCACACACACACACGCACACGCACACACGCACACACACACACGCACACACACACACACGCACACACACACACACACACACACACACACACACACACACACACACACACACAGCTAGTTCTTGCGAATCCATCTGACAACTCGTGCATAATGGGGCAGACGGGAGAGATGTAGAGAAAGCTAAAAGTCAAATGGTGGTTGTTGGCAGTGTTGCCAGATTTGGTGGATGCCCGCCCAATTGGGCTACTTGGGATCAGCGTTTGCGGGTAAAAACTGGAAAAACTGACCATTCGGCGTTTTTTTTTCAGCCGTTTTGGGCCCATAGAAGTCAATGTAATTTGTTGAATTTGGGCGGAATTTAGTAGCCTGGTCCTGACCATCCCATAATACTACCATTTCATTTCGTATTCATGGTCTTGCATTTGTTTGCTCTGAAGCAATTGTAGGAAGCAGGAAGCTTGCATTCAGTTATGGTTTGAAATTATTGGACACCTCTCACCCAATCGCTGGCAGTTACTCAACAACAACATAGCGCAGACCAATGGCTCTGGCGCAGATGTGTACGTCATTGTCACGAGCGTCCTCCCCCTTTCGCGCCCACGTGGGGGGCGTATTCGATTATTGGCTGTTTTCTGGGGGGGCGTTGCGATCAAAATTCTACTGCTCCAGGCACTCCACAGAGAAGCACGACCAGACTACAGTAGTGGAGCCAATCCTTTGGCGGAAGTACGTAGGATGGCTCGCGAGGCTAGGAATTTAGCACATTTTGGCGTTTTTTGAGAACCTTTTGGGCAGGATTTGATCAGACACATTTGGCAACACTGGCTGTTGTGTGTTTCTCAGAAGCAGCTGTAGTGGTGTTTGAACCGGAATGTGACTCACTCCCTCGCTATCCCCTTGTACCAGTCAGTCAGCGTGGCACACTTCTGCTGATGCACTGTGTGTGTGTGTGTGTGTGTGTGTGTGTGTGTGTGTGTGTGTGTGTGTGTGTGTGTGTGTGTGTGTGTGTGTGTGTGCGTGAGTGTGTTTGTGTGAGCTACTGTAACTACTGTGTGTACGCATGTGTGTGTGTGAACTCCTGGTACTCCAGCGTGTTCTATATGTTTAATGTGCAATAATGTGCTTTAAGATTTAGTGTATTTCTGCATGTATGTAAGATGACACTTTCATTTCCTTTCGGGATTAATGCGAGTACTCTACTCTACATTCCACTCTACTCTACACTATACACAGAGGCAAAACTAAACGCCATCATCATCATCGCCGTCTTCGGTGGATATTCATGGCCGTATGTCTGTCCTACTTTCTAGTCCTAATGGGTCTACAGATGGGCAACGAGGCCAATCCTGGAGCCACATACTTTGGGGCAATGTGGGCATGGGTGGGCACTGCAGCAGTAGTTATGGGCAGTAGCGGTGGGTGGAAATTTTGATTGGGGAAGCACTACACAGAATAGCGCAGGTGACGTCAGCATAATAAGAGGTGTCGATAGACATGGATTTCAGTTCTTGCCTAGCTCTATTTAATATGCCATGATGAGGTTTGCAGCAAGTGAAACGTGTAAGTAAAAGAGACACAAGCTTGCTCCACAAAAAAATCCCAAACTGTTTTGAGATGTGCACGATGCAAGGGGTCACTAGAGAAGGGACAGGTTGCATAGTCTAAAACCTCGGATATGCTCTCAGATATCGGCTACCAACCATTCCAGTGCAAGTCCATCACCACAAAACCGGAGACCTTTTGTAGCCTACCAGACAAGCGTCACAAAATAGTACGAGTTTCCACGTAGTCCAGATCCCCATCAGCCCAGCCCTCTGCACGACAGAAGAGAATAATAACTTAAACAACAACAAATGCGCTGTCTTTTTCTATCCCTGCTTGTTGTCACACGCGCCCTACTGTTATTCGTGACGACAGCCAGGAAATATTGCGCAATACTGAGGAAACCATCAAAACATTGAGTGGGCCTGCTAGGGTCAGTCCATCTGCCACGAATGACTTTATCCCGCATTGACCACAACAACAGCCAATAAGACGTCCTTGATTACAGCACAAAAACACCAGCTCTCACCTCTATTCTCTACAACCGACAGTGGGATACGCGCACACAACAAAAGCACCTCAGTAACTTTACGACAACATAATTTGCCATAACCGCATTGAACATCGAGGCACTCGGCGGTGCTATTACAAGTAGCAAGCTAAACATGACTTACCCACCAGTTGCCTCTCGAGAGCACTCTGCGAATTAGGTTCATCAAATCGCCTATCCAATTCCTTTGCAAATCATAGACTGTATGGTCCAAATACCGTCCCGGTAGGAATCCCAACACCGATCTCAAGACATGTTCTCTTTTGCTCTCCATGGTGTCAATATAAAACTCTGTACTGTCCGTGAATGAGACTGAAGAACAGCGCGGGTAAAGTGTCTTCTCTCTTACAAAATACTTATTTGATATTGGTGGTCAACAGCTTTAGGGCGGGTTTATTAGAGCCAACTTCCAATCACTACGAGAAAGCCAGGAGAAGCACATCCATCTAAAATGTATCCAGGAAGTTTCTCCATACAATGCACAGCATTACAGCCGCACTCTGATTGGCCAATGCTCCTCAATGTTTTATCAATCGGCGGCAAGAGCTCAGGTGAAGCAACAAGCTGTTGCTGTATGCATGCTTCCCTTCATACACGTCAGTAGCCGAACCAGAAGACTGCTCGTCGCCATGGTTACTCCTCAAACAAAATCATGCACTCGTGAGGGAATGTGGTAGAAATCATAGCCTAGATGTTAAAAGAACTGAAATTTTAACCCGCCACCGGTTGAAATTAAATGTAGCCTTCATGAAAATACAGTATATATAATCTTGACAATATTGATCAATAAATATGGTTCGTTTTTCAGCTGAGTTCCAGTAGGCTGTGCTTCCCCTAGCTTCCAATAGGAGTCGCCACTGGTTATGGGGTGATCTCTTTCTTCCACTTGCGCTTTTGCTCTGCAGCACTGTGGAGATCATTGTGAACCCCCCCTTCCCTTCACAAACCACTTTTCCCCAGGCAGGTACACACAGACGCAAAGTCAATGCACACACATGCAGACAGGCACGTGCAAGACAGACATGCACACACACACGCACGCACGCACGCACGCACACACACACACACACACACACACGCACACACACACACTCGTAGGCTACAAAAGTTCACTTGACAGTGGAAAATAGCTAGTAATCAGTAAAAATAACCTCCTTCCACAGAACACTTGAGGAAAACTTTTGTAATTTCTTGACTCGTTGCCTTTCCACAGAAGTAGACTTCACATTGCTGGTAGAGAGCCAAGAGACAGATCAACAGCAGTGCAGTGGGGCCGAGGCCTTCTTAAATAGGGGTCGACCGATACAGGTTTTTTAATGGCCGATGCGATACCAATCTTTTTTTTCATCACCCTTGGCCGATACCCGATTTCCGATAGGCCTACCTGATATTTGGGCCCGATATGGGTTAAAAAAAGGTTAAAAAAATTACATATTCCAGGTCTCAAGTTAAAAATAAACATTCCTTTAACATTATCAAATTGAGGTAGAACTTGTAACATTTAAACACCCACTCTTACAATCAAGCAATGTCTAACAATCAAGTAATAAAAAAATAAAGTGTCTTGGTGCTTTTAAAAAAAACAGAATGACATAAAATAATTAATATTGCGTATCGGTCAAAAACACACACGTATCGGCCGATACGATACACTTAAAAAATGCAAATATCGTCCAGATACCGATACCGATATACTGTATATATCGGTCTGTCCTTATTCTTAAAGAGGCAGGCAGCAGACGATGTCCTCAGAGAAGACAACAGTCAAAGGGTTCACACACACTACTCCAACAACATCAACACCCCTCCCCCAAACACACACACAGACTCAAACTACTCCAACAAACTCAACAGCCCTCCCCCAAACACACAACCACACACACACACAAGCATGTACAGTATTTACACACACGCACGCACGCACGCACGCACACACACGCACGGACGGACGCGCACACACACGCACGCACACGCACACACACACACACGCACGCACACACACACAAAGCCAACAGCCCTGGAGGTCAGCATGGAGGACAGCAGTGGATGATGGATGCAGGCCAGCCATGCCTGTGCCAGCCCTGGGCCACATCCGCCCCAGAGGCGGGCCTGAGGGAGGCTGCGCACATGCTCAGTAAAGACAGCCGACGGTCTAATTGTGCCCCAGGGGAGAGGGGGGACGAGGAAACACCTTTGGCGCCCCCCACTACTGTCACACAACCACTGTCATACTACACCACTCACCACACACCACACCACCACTACTGTCACACAACCACACCACACCACACCACACCACCACCACACCAAATGACCACACTACTGTCACACAACCACACCACACCATAACCAAACCACACCACCACTACTGTCACACCACCACTACTGTCACACCACACTACACCAGACCAAACCACACCACACCACCACTACTGTCACACAACCACACCGCACCACACCACATCACACCGCACCGCACCACTCCTCACCACACCACCACTCAAAACAACGGCATACTAGCCTACTGACTGCATGTCAGAGAGAGGATCTGTGTGTGTGTGTGTGTGTGTGTGTGTGTGTGTGTGTGTGTGTGTGTGTGTGTGTGTGTGTGTGTGTGTGTGTGTGTGTGTGTGTGTGTGTGTGTGTGTGTGTGTGTGTGTGTGTGTGTGTGTGTGTGTGTGTGTGTGTGGGTTTTGAGCTTCATGCAAGGGAAGAAAGGCATCACTTTAATTGAGCCTCAGGGGGAGGGGGAACAGGGACAACCTCTTTCATGTACACGCACACGCACGCGCACACGCAAGCACGCGTGCGCACGCACACACACACACACACACACACACACACACACACACACACACACACACACACACACACACACACACACACACACACACACACACACACACACACACACACACACACACACACACACACACACACACACACACCTACACATACACACACACACACACACACACACACACACACACACACACACACACACACACACACACAAAAGACAGGTAAGGTACCGTAGAAGTAGCAGAACTGTCGCTAGAGGATATTCTGTATGTGCTCCCTGATGAAAATGGTTTTGGTGCGGGGGAGGTAGAGTAATGTATGGAATCCCACAAGGTCCAATTACCAATCTGACACATTCTTTGGGACACACACACTACAATGTGATTGGCTGTGCACTGCATATAGTAGCTCACAAACATCATGCAACCTAATATCAGTGTATTGTATTCAGGGGCGGAGCTAAAGGGGTGCGGGGGGTGGGGGATGGAATGGTTGGGGTGGTCAAGCAGGGCATTTGCCCCTCCTGTATTGTTGGTGGGGGCCCTATTGTCACCATGGCATGTTGTCTGAGGGGCCCTATCAGTGTTTTGCCCTGGGGCCCTGTGTGCAATTGTTCCGGCACTGATTGTGTTGATGCTATGCTACCCAGTGCAGCATGCCTACTGTACCATCATTAGTGGCACGGCCTAACCCTATGACACAACCACTCTAATCCAACAGGTGGCTGCTGCCATATTTAAATAGTGGGTCACCATGGATAACTGGCCGTGTATGGCACAGGTGTACAGGTGTGTGTGTGTGTGTGTGTTCAGTTGTGGCCTAATGGTTAAGGAGATGGCCTTTAGATCATAGGGTGAATCAAACCCTTCCACTCCATACTAAGGATAGACCGATATATATATCGGTATCGGGCCGATATTTGCATTTTTAAAGTGTATCGGTATTGGCCGATACACGTGTGGTTTTGGCCGATACGCAATATTTATTATTTTATGTCATTCTGTTCTGTTCAAGACACTATTTTTTATTACTTGATTGTTAGACATCGCTTGATGGTTAGAGTGGGTGTTTAAATGTTACAAGTTCTACCTCAATTTGATAATGTTAAAGGAATGTTTATTTTTAACTTGAGACCTGGAATATGTCATTTTTTAACCTTTTTTTTAAACCCATATCGGGCCCAAATATCGGGTATTGGAAATCGGTGTATCGGCCAAGGGTGATGGGGAAAAAAAAATCGGTATCGCATCGGCCATTAAAAAACCTGTATCGGTCGACCCCTACTCCATACCACACTCCATGGCTGAGGTGCCCTTGACTATAATGCTTTGGAGAACAGGGTTAGGTAAGTGTAATGTAATGTAATGTCTGTGTATTAGCGATCATGATGCACCCACAGCACCTCACCTTCCCCCAGATGACCATGAGGCTGATCCTGTGTGGATTGACATGGTGTCTAAATCTTGTTTGGGCGATACTGAGAAGAGAGACAGTCTCCCTCCCTCCCGCCACGCTCATTATGAGGTTTCCACATGCCCCGTGAATTACTTACACAGACAACGGCTCTTCCACATCCTTCAAATATTCCTGGCGTGTGTGTTTGAGTGTGCGTGTGTGTGTGTGTGTGTGTGTGTGTGTGTGTGTGTGTGTGTGTGTGTGTGTGTGTGTGTGTGTGTGTGTGTGTGTGTGCATGCTTTATAGTCTATGATTCCATGATGGTCTATCTATTCTAAGTGAATGTAGACAGACCTATGACAGACCCTAAACTGTCAGTGTATACTTTTATGTTCATTTAATGTGCGATACATGCACATCCATAGTTTGTGTGTGTGTGTGTGTGTGTGTGTGTGTGTGTGTGTGTGTGTGTGTGTGTGTGTGTGTGTGTGTGTGTGTGTGTGTGTGTGTCTGTCTGTCTGTGTTTGTGTGTGCGTGTGTGTGTCCGTGTCTAAGAGAGAGGGATCGAGGGAGGGAGGGAGAATTTCCAAATTTGTTTGGAAAACTCTTTCTTGGAATCAGAGTTCCCCTCTGATGCCATGATGTAAACATAGTGGCCAGTCCAAACCTCCTCCTCCTCACCCAACCTCCTCCTCCTCACCCAACCCCCTCCTCCTCACCAAACCCCCTCCTCCTCACCAAACCTCCTCCTCCTCCTCCTCACCAAACCTCCTCCTCCTCCTCACCAAACCTCCTCCTCCTCACCAAACCCCCTCCTCCTCCTCCTCACCAAACCTCCTCCTCCTCACCAAACCTCCTCCTCCTCCTCACCCAACCCCCTCCTCCTCCTCCTCACCAAACCTCCTCCTCCTCCTCCTCCTCCTCACCTCCTCCTCCTCCTCACCCCACCTCCACCTCCTCACCTCCTCACCCCACCTCCTCCTCCTCACCCCACATCCTCCTTCTCCTCACCCCACATCCTCCTCCTCCTCACCAAACCCCCTCCTCCTCCTCCTCACCAAACCTCCTCCTCCTCACCAAACCTCCTCCTCCTCCTCACCAAACCCCCTCCTCCTCCTCACCAAACCTCCTCCTCCTCACCAAACCTCCTCCTCCTCACCAAACCACCTCCTCCTCACCAAACCTCCTCCTCCTCACCAAACCTCCTCCTCCTCACCAAACCCCCTCCTCCTCCTCCTCCTCCTCATCAAACCCCCTCCTCCTCACCAAACCCCCTCCTCCTCACCAAACCTCCTCCTCCTCACCCAACCTCCTCCTCCTCCTCACCAAACCTCCTCCTCCTCACCAAACCTCCTCCTCCTCCTCACCAAACCCCCTCCTCCTCCTCACCCAACCCCCTCCTCCTCACCAAACCTCCTCCTCCTCCTCCTCACCAAACCCCCTCCTCCTCCTCACCAAACCCCCTCCTCCTCACCAAACCTCCTCCTCCTCACCAAACCCCCTCCTCCTCACCACCCAACTCCCTCCTCCTCACCAAACCCCCTCCTCCTCACCAAACCCCCTCCTCCTCCTCACCAAACCTCCTCCTCCACATCAAACCCCCTCCTCCTCCTCACCAAACCTCCTCCTCCACACCAAACCCCCTCCTCACCAAACGTCCTCCTCCTCCTCACCAAACCTCCTCCTCCACACCAAACCCCCTCCTCACCAAACGTCCTCCTCCTCCTCACCAACCCCCTCCTCCTCCTCACCAACTCCCTCCTCCTCCCCACCAACCCCCTACTCCAAACCAAACCCCCTTCTCCTCACCACCCAACTCCCTCCTCCTCACCAAACCCCCTCCTCCTACATTCAACCCCCTCCTCCACTCTCCACTCCGGTCCCCAATGCCTCTTCTTCCTCCTGCTGCTTCTCCTCCAATCACGCTTCTCTATCTAGCCCCCAATGCATTTTCCTCCTCCTCATCCTCCTCCTCCACTGTATCTAGCCCCCAATGCATCCTCTTCCTCCTCCTCCTCCTCTTCCTCCTCCTCCTCCACTTTCCACTCCTGACTATCTAGCCCCCAATGCATCCTCTTCCACCTCCTCCTGCTGCTCCTCCTCCACCTCTTCCTCCCCTGACTATCTAGCCCCCAATGCATCCTCTTCCTCCTCTCCTCTTCCTCATCTTCCTCCTCCACTCTTTGTAAACATAGTGGCCAGTCCAAACCCCCTCCTCCTCACCCAACCTCCTCCTCCTCCTCCTCACCCAACCTCCTCCTCCTCCTCCTCACCCAACCTCCTCCTCCTCCTCACCAAACCTCCTCCTCCTCACCCAACCCCCTCCTCCTCCTCCTCACCAAACCTCCTCCTCCTCCTCCTCCTCACCAAACCCCCTCCTCCTCCTCCTCACCAAACCTCCTCCTCCTCCTCCTCACCAAACCTCCTCCTCCTCCTCACCAAACCTCCTCCTCCTCCTCACCAAACCCCCTCCTCCTCACCAAACCCCCTCCTCCTCACCAAACCTCCTCCTCCTCCTCCTCCTCCTCCTCACCAAACCTCCTCCTCCTCCTCACCAAACCCCCTCCTCCTCCTCACCAAACCCCCTCCTCCTCACCAAACCTCCTCCTCCTCCTCCTCCTCACCAAACCTCCTCCTCCTCCTCCTCCTCACCAAACCTCTTCCTCCTCCTCCTCACCAAACCTCCTCCTCCTCCTCACCAAACCTCCTCCTCCTCCTCCTAACCAAATCTCCTCCTCCTCACCAAACCCCTCCTCCTCACCAACCCCCTCCTCCTCCTTACCAAACCTCCTCCTCCTCACCAAACCTCCTCCTCACCAAACCCCCTCCTCCTCACCAAACCTCCTCCTCCTCACCCAACCTCCTCCTCCTCCTCACCAAACCTCCTCCTCCTCACCAAACCCCCTCCTCCTCCTCACCAAACCTCCTCCTCCTCCTCACCAAACCCCCTCCTCCTCCTCACCAAACCTCCTCCTCCTCCTCACCAAACCTCCTCCTCCTCCTCCTCCTCCTCACCAAACCTCCTCCTCCTCCTCACCAAACCTCCTCCTCCTCACCAAACCCCCTCCTCCTCACCAAACCTCCTCCTCCTCACCAAACCCCCTCCTCCTCCTCACCCAAACCTCCTCCTCCTCACCAACCCCCTCCTCCCCACCAACCCCCTCCTCCACACCCAACTCCCTCCTCCTCACCAAACCCCCTCCTCCTCCTCCTCACCAAACCTCCTCCTCCTCACCAAACCTCCTCCTCCTCACCAAACCCCCTCCTCCTCCTCACCAAACCTCCTCCTCCTCACCCAACCTCCTCCTCCTCCACACCAAACCGCCTCCTCCTCCTCCTCACCAACCCCCTCCTCCTCACCAACCCCCTCCTCCCCACCAACCCCCTACTCCACACCAAACCCCCTTCTTCTCACCACCCAACTCCCTCCTCCTCACCAAACCCCCTCCTCCTATATTCAACCCCCTCCTCCACTCTCCACTCCGGTCCCCAATGCCTCTTCTTCCTCCTGCTGCTTCTCCTCCAATCACGCTTCTCTATCTAGCCCCCAATGCATTTTCCTCCTCCTCCTCCTCCTCCTCCACTCTATCTAGCCCCCAATGCATCCTCTTCCTCCTCCTCCTCCTCCTCCTCCACTCTCCACTCCTGACTATCTAGCCCCCAATGCATCCTCTTCCACCTCCTCCTGCTGCTCCTCCTCCACCTCTTCCTCCCCTGACTATCTAGCCCCCAATGCATCCTCTTCCTCCTCCTCCTCTTCCTCCTCTTCCTCCTCCACTCTTTCCTCCTGTCTATCTAGCCCCCAATGCTTCTTCCTCCTCCTCATCCTCCTCCTCCTCCTCCTCCTCCTCCTCCACTCTCTCTTCTCCCTGGCCTCCTCTTCCTCCTCCTCCTCCTCCTCCTCCTCCTCCTCCTCCTCCTCCACTCTCTCTTCTCCCTGGCCTAATCCTCCAGTCCTGCTGCACTATTTCAGGCCCCAAACAGATTAAGCGTCTATCTTTGGAGCCCAGGCCGGGGGCCGACCGTGTGAACTATTCCAGCAGCCCCAGAATGAGTTGCCACTCCAGCTCCACTGCAGCCAGCTAGCCGCCCGCCTGTCTCCCATCCCGCCCTGTCTGCCAGCCCGCCCGCCCGCCCGCCCGCCCGACCGACCACCCGCCCGACCACCCACCCGCCACTCCATCCCCTCCACATCTGATGTCTTAAAGATGCACTGTGCAGGAAATGGTCAATAAAGGTACTGCAACTATGCTGCTCATTGAAACTGGGTTGGCTACGTATTGCCAAATTTGATCTTTTGAAAGTTTACTAAGTAATAAACTAATATTTTCTGGGAATTTCTGGAAATTCAAAATGGGGGACCATGGAGAACATCCCCTTTTTCATGTATGAGAAGTACAATGTTTCCAGTCATAATGAATAATTAGAATTTTATGGTGGTGGTAAGTATTCATGGAAAAGGTAACATTAGTGAATGGGCAGCATGAATTCTGGAAATAAACAACTAAAAATCTCAAACAGTGTCCCTTTAAAGGTGCACTGTGTGGGTTGGTGGTCAGAGTATTTGTACTGCAACTATGCTATTCATTGAAACCGTGCTGCTGCCTATTGTCAAATTTGATCTTTTCATTAATATTTACCAATACATTATCTAAAATGTACTAGTAGGACCAAAGTACAGTACATTGTGCAGCTATGTGAAATGTAAATGTCTGGAAATTCAAAATGGTGGACATGGAGAAGATTCACCTTTTCATGTATGAAAAGTGAAATGGTCTCAGTCATATTGAATCCTAAGAATTTGATGGTGGTGGTGGTAAGTATTTGTGAAAAAGGTAACATTTGTGTATCAGATACACTGTAAATGGCACAGAACGATTCTCCAAAAAAGAACAATAAATATTCTATCTATCTATCTTCATCGTCTCGTTTTATTTTCTATCTTCCCTCCCTGGCTTCTGTTTTCTCTTATGGTAATGGGAGGTGGTGGGGTTCCCCTGGCCTGCTGGCCTGCCTTACTCAGTTACTCATGGAAGGTATTTTCCAACCATTCCACCCCCCACCCCACCCCACCCCCGCAGCACCACAACAACACCCCCCGCCACACACACACACACACACACACACACACACACACACACACACACACACACACACACACACACACACACACACACACACACCACACACACACACACACACACACACACACACACACACACACACACACACACACACACACACACACACACACACACACACAGAGTCCCTTAGCCAAATGTGTGTTTCTTAAAGTTCCCTCTCACACAAATAAACACACACACGCATGCACACAAATACGCACGCACGCACGCACTTACACACGCACGCACGCACAGACACACACATGCACGCATACGGACGCATGCGCAGCCCAAGACCCTGAGCCAAATGCATGATGTTAACTTACTGCTCCCTGACGTCCTTGGACTTGACACAGGAGTCAAGTGACCTGAGATGAAGCCTGCCAAGAACAACTGTTGGGATCCTATCCAGAGGCCGTGTGTGTGTGTGTGTGTGTGTGTGTGTGTGTGTGTGTGTGTGTGTGTGTGTGTGTGTGTGTGCGTGTGTGTGTGTGTGTGTGTGTGTTTATTTGTGACAGAGGGAACTTTAATGGTCTAAAATGGTATCCCACAGTCACATAGACAGACAGATGGATAGACAGATGCACACACACACACACAAACACAAACACAAACGACACAGAAACACACACACGCACACGCACATGCACACACACACGACACGACACAAACACACACTTACTCTCTCTCTCTCTCTCTCTCTCTTTCCGACCTCCCCTCTGTTTCCCATGGGGCGAGCTTGTGACAACGACTGATCCCTATGTTAGGTAAGCCAATGCATAACATCAGTTGCTAACTGCACTAACACAGATATCAGATCACGCTGCACAGAGCAACCCTGCCATGGAGTGGGGCTGGCTAAACCACTACAGGTTTTATAACCGCTTACACCGGCCATTAAATCAAACGCTCTATAATTAAAAATTTCATAATAAAAAAACGATGCGTTTTAAGCATTAAGCAATTCCTTTATCCGAGGTGTAAACTGTATTACTCTTATAAATGGGCTGTTGGCAAATGACAACAAACAGCCAGAGCTAAATTTGGACTTCCTCAAGCTCACATTCTAGGAAAAAGATATCCTTTAGCACAGTGAGGGAGTAACTGACTAAAGTGGTATTTGCAGCTAACATTTCCTATGACTCTTCCTACAAACTGTTCCTACAATATGTCCATTATGTCTGAGCTGTTCACTGTTCACACACTACATAAGAACTGCGAGGGGAAAAAAAATCTGTCACAATCCGCACTTAGGAGCATTAACCTCAGGGTTGACTCAATTAGGAGTCCGTGACAAGGCAATATGGGATATTTATGTATAGGCTATATACAGTAAACGTTGGCTGACATAAAATGATGAAAGGAGGGCTATTCTCCACTCAGTCATTTTGAAATTGGAAGTAATTGCCCTGCGCAATGGTAGGGCAATGGGCCACTATGCTGGCGACCCGGGTTCGATTCCTGCCAGGGTCATTTGTCGATCCTTCCCCGATTCTCTCTCTCCACTCATTTCCTGTCATTTCCTCTTTCACGGTCCTATCTGAATAAAGGCTAAAATGCCCCAAAAATACATACAAAATTGGACATAACACTGGAAGAAATACTAACGGGAAAAATAATTAAAAAAACTGGAAAAATTCAGAAAAACACATAAATCAATAAATAAAAAAATACATGCAGATATTGTCTCAAATACTAGATTGAGGATTGATTCCTTGATTTAGGAAGTCCTTATATCAATACCCAATCCTGTAGTCACCGTCACTGACTATGACTATGCACAAACCGTTCCACAACATCATCAAACCAAACACACACGCGAGCAGGAAGGGAAGAGAGCAAGCAAGAAACTGAAAACCAAAGCAGTTCACTTATCTTATCCTCTCTCTCTCTCTCTCTCTCTCTCTCTCTCTCTCTCTCTCTCTCTCTCTCTCTCTCTCTCCTCTCTCTCTCTCTCTCTCTCTCTCTCTCTCTCTCTCTCTCTCTCTCTCTCTCTCCCCCCCTCTCTCTGGATGGGCCCTGATATAGAGCAGGACGCCTCTTTGCTAACGAGCTTTGCCCAGTATTTAGAGTGCTGTGTTCCAAGTAGCCAGGGCCCGGCCAGGTCGCACGGTGAGCCCGCTAGTAGGATTAGCACAGTGACTCGCACTGACCCCTTTACGGCATGCTGCCCTCACGTCTCGCTGTGGCTGTGGCCTTGTTGCCTGGGCTGGGCTGGGGTGCGGTGGGTGGGGTGGGGGACTAGCCAGGTTTCACACGCGAAACGACGTCCAAGAAATCCTCTTACCGACACTTATACGTACACTTACACTTACACTTTGCACAGTCATCAGTGCCTTCAGGTGGACATTAGTATGAATGAGGCAGGACATAATCAAACAGGTGGCATGCTAGGTGGCATGCTAGTCTATTACATGGAAAACTATACAATAATAATGTAATCTAACAGGTGGCATGCAAGGTGGCATGCTAGTCTATTACATGGAAAACTATATAATACAATCAAGCAGGTAGCAAGCTACTGTAGGTGGCAAGTATGGTCTGGCCCCACACAGCTCATTAGCTCAGTTAGACACAGCCTCTGGTATAAATTGGCTGCTACCAGAATGGCAATGACCACGTCATAACGTATTACCAAATGCTCTGTGCACTGACACAGTGTAGTACTACACTAGTTATGTTTTTTCATATTATGTTATTTCATATTACACCAGAGAGAGTAGAGAGAGAGAGGTTCCATTGGCCCATTGTTTCCGCGTTCTATTATTGGGGGGGAAATCCCCCTTTAGGCAGACCTAGGCAGACCTGAGGACTGTTCTATTCAATGCTAGGAGCATTATGACACGCCCCTTTAGGCAGACCGGAACCTGGTCATGTTTGGTGCCCATAGCAACCTATTACACTGGCATATCTCTATATACTTAAAGAATCTCTGATTACAGCGTTCCACTGGTGGAATGGTGTCCATTAAGGGGCTAGGCCAATGGTTTTCAACAGTGGGGTCAGGACTAGGGATGGGCATGATTAACCGATGATTGATCATTAAACATTTAGTCGAAGAAATTAATTTTCGCCGACGAACCGTTAAACAAAAACAAAACAAAAACTTGAATGTAGGTTGTTCTGCCTTCCATGCCTGAGTTTAGTTTCTCTCACGTAAATCCTATGGTGAATACCGCCACCTAGTGGACTTTCTCATGGTACTGCGCCTTAAGCGCAACTCTACTTCCTGGTTAGTTGCAGCCAGTTTTTTCAAGTGTTTTCTGCCGTAAAGCCACCGGACTTTATCTCTCCTGCAATTAATATCTTTTCACACTTGAGCCTTGGACAATATAAGTCTGTAAGTGATCATTTTGTGTTGGATATTGTTTGTAACGAAATTGCATTGCTATTTTGAGGTAAATTTCGATCTATTTGGCTCTAGAAATGATGTTTTCTTTGCCTGGAAATATTAGCTAATTTTCATTCTACTTTCGGTTAGAAAATGACAAAGTGTACTGTAACAATGGACAATGTCCATGATGTATCACTTGAACACCGCGCATCCAAGCCTTGTAAAAGGCGGCGGTGATTCATCTCAACATAGCCTCGCTCGATATCTGCACCGTTATGTGCCTTTGTTGTTGGCTCGCAACTTGAAGCCTCCCTCGTTTGCGCATTTCAGGTTTAACTTTTCTTGTTAATCACTTGACACTTGTGTTGTTAATAAAAACAAATCCTCAAAGAAAAACATGATGTTTTTGATGTATTTTTGTTATACAAGAGTATAGGGCATGGTGGGCCTAAATGTGTGCTGTTTTTAATAGGCCTATAAAAATGTTAATGGTTAACCGATTATTAATCATTAATTCTCCCGACGATCGACAAAGAAATTTTCACCGTATGCCCATCCCTAGTCGGGACCCCAAGTGGGATCGCCTGGAATTCAAATGGGGTCGCCTGAAATGTCTGGGATTGAAAAAAGAACACTGATGAATATTACTAATTAATATATCACACCAATGAATTAATAATTCTGATTGAAACGCAGCAGACATCTATATCTTAATAGATATCTATAGGTTTAGTAGCCTACAAGTTAATTCAGTTGCGGGTCGTGTCGTATGGGGTCCCAAGGAATTTGGAATGCCAATGGGGTCCCGAGCCGAAATGGGTTGGGAACCACTGGGCTAGGCTGAGGGCTGTGGGCTGGACTAAACTGTTATCCTTCATAGTACCTCTGTACGACTATGACCAATCCGAGAAAAAAAAAAACAGTGACTATCCTGCCTCAATGATTCAAACTGGGGAGAGGGACTCCTGCATTGTGGGGGGCAGGCTTGCCGTCATTTTGTGTCTGTGTCTCCAATGGTGCAGTGTTAGACCAACTCATTCGCAGCACAAATTATTTTTTTTTTTTCAAGAAGTACGGCAACTTCTTGAGCAATGTTGCCAGACAACCACATGACTGTCTCCTAGTTTTCTGATGGGAACGATTAAAAAGGGTTATGCAGCTGATCCCAAGTTCACTTGATAAAAGTGTTTAGTGGTAAACTAAGGCCGGCCGCACATTGGCTCCGACAGCACTGCGGCGCACTTTGCTTCCGACATAATTCGGACCCCCAAACCAAATTTCACACGAACATAGCATTGATAGTCAATGGGCGGCGCCGACAAAATAGAACTTGTCTCTAAT
>NW_026945566.1:2612716-2615216 GCF_034702125.1 Engraulis encrasicolus | reverse complement strand
TGCAGAGCTGAAGCATCAATGCAGGCAGCGTGATCATTAGGAGCTACAGATAGTCTACACACGGTAGGCGATATATGTGTTGGCATCGAGATATCTTGATAAGTTGATTTAAAATGTCCAAATCATGACACAAACTTTTGACTGCAAATTTTGTTATTTATGTCCATCAGAGACCTCCCAAAATCATATATATTGTGCTTTGAAGGGTGCAGATTTGGAATATGACGTTTAAACGTAAAAACGTATTTTTACGTTGTTGGTATACAACGCATGGGCGTGAAAAACGTATTATTACGGTACTCAATGTGTTAATATGTATATAACATATGAGTAAAGACTAACTGTAATACCAATGCAAGAAAAAAAATCTTACTTTGAAGCACGTATCATTGTTTTGACTTGTTAATGTAATGTCCTATTACATTAAAGATATTCTGCTGATCCAATTTGCCTTTTCTTGTCTGAAACAGAGTTGTCATTTTGTGCATTTAATCTGACAATTAAACGCCTGACTTTGGTGTTTGACTTTGAAATTAAAACTACCACCAGTCACCAAGGACACTGCAAATGCCATTGGGCGCCATTAAGACTGGCCAGGCTTAGCAACAGTAACTAAGGGCAGGGCTTCTTCTGAAGGGTCAATTAGTGGGATATGACATGCGAGAAGGTGGTCACTGGTGTGAGGAGGCAGAGATACGGAGAGATGGAAAATTAAAGAGGAGAAAAGGAGGAAGGGTGGGAGAGAAGGAGGGAGGGTGGGAGAGAAGGAGGAAGGGTGGGAGAGAAGGTGGGAGGGTGGGAGGAAGCGAGGGAGAAGAGCAGGAGAGGGAGGGTGGGAGGAAGAGAGAAGAGCAGAGGAGGGGACATGAAGTGTGTGTGTGTGTGTGTGTGTGTGTGTGTGTGTGTGTGTGTGTGTGTGTGTGTGTGTGTGTGTGTGTGTGTGTGTGTGTGTGTGTGTGTTACCATGTGTGTGTGTGTGACCATGCGTGTGTAAGTGTGTGTGTGTGAGAGAGAGAGAGAGAGAGAGAGAGAGAGAGAGAGAGAGAGAGAGAGAGAGAGAGAGAGAGAGAGAGAGAGAGAGAGAGAGAGAGAGAGAGACTGTGAGAGAGGAAGGGGGGGAGGACATTCACAGATCACCTGAGAACACAAGCTGCTCCCCTGACACCTGTCTGAGCTGCAGACATTCATTTACTCTCTCTCTCTCTCTCCCCCCCTCTCTCTCTCTCTCTCTCTCTCTCTCTCTCTCACTCTCTCTCTCTCTCTCTCATTACACATCCTTCCTCAAGGGTGTGTGTGTGTGTGTGTGTGTGTGTGAAAGAGAGAGAGAGAGAGAGAAACAGAGAGATAGGGAGAGAGAGAGAGAGAGAGAGAGAGAGAGAGAGAGAGAGAGAGAGAGAGAGAGAGAGAGAGAGAGAGAGTGAGAGAGAGAGAGAGAGAGAGTGTGTGTGTGTGTGCTCACGTGCACATGTGACTGTGAATGAGTGAGAGATAACTGGCACCTTGGTGACCTCATGGCTTCTCACCCATACACCCCCCACCCACCCACACCCACACCCACACCCACCCCCCCCACACACACACACCCATACACCCCCCCCCACACACACACACACCCATACACCCCCCCCCCACACACACACACACCCATACACCCCCCCCCCCCACACACACACACACCCATACACCCCCCCCCCCCCCACGCACACACATACACCCCCCCACACACACACACACCCATACACCCCCCCCCCACACACACACACACCCATACACCCCCCACCCACACACACACACACACACACACACACACACACACACACACACACACTCCCCCCCACACACACACACACACACACACACACACACACACACACACACACACACACACACACACACACACACACACACACACACACACACACACACACACACACACACACACATCCCTCTATTCTCCCCTCTACACTCAGCCCCTTGGCGTGTTCCTGTCCCTCTAGCAACCTGGATCTGTCATACCTGTCTGCCTTTCAACTCTCCATTTGTCCCTCCCTCTTTATCCTTGCCTGCCTTTGTGTGTGTGTGTGTGTGTGTGTGTGTGTGTGTGTGTGTGTGTGTGTGTGTGTGTGTGTGTGTGTGTGTGTGTGTGTGTGTGTGTGTGTGTGTGTGTGTGTGTGTGTGTGTGTGTGAGAGAGATATGAATGTATATATTTTTTAATTTAAGCATCCTGTGGCTCACTCTTGCCCTGTCACCCTCCTTCACTCAGCCTCCATCTGTCTATCCATCACTCACCTCTTCTTGTCCTTATTCCAGCCTTTCTATCATGCTTTCTTTGAGAGAGAGAGAGAGAGAGAGGGAGAGAGAGAGAGAGAGAGAGTATGTGTGTGTGTGTGTGTGTGCACACACTTTTCTTTCTGATGAAAAGGCTGAAATTAAATGTAAAAATGAGATAAATCCTGAATTTTAATTAATCTCCATTTATATTTTAATCACTTTTTGGGA
>NW_026945566.1:2605216-2607716 GCF_034702125.1 Engraulis encrasicolus | reverse complement strand
CCTCTCCTCTCCTCTCCCCTACCCTACCCTCCTCTCCTCTCCTCTCCTCTCCTCTCCTCTCCTCTCCTCTCCTCTCCCCTACCCTACCCTCCTCTCCTCTCCTCTTCTTCTCTCCTCCTCTCCTCTCCTCTCCTCCCCTCCCCTCCCCTCCTCTCCTCTCCTCCCCTACTTGGACAGTGACCTTGGCTGTGCTGCTGCAGCCTCCCGGTGAGTGGAGCGGTGTGGTGCGGTGAGGTGCGGTGCGGTGTGGTGTGGTGCGGTGCGGTGTGGTGCGGCGCTGTGTGGCGCGGTGCTGTGTGGTGCATCGCGATGCGGTGTGATGTGGGAGCAGTGTCAGTGTCGTGCGGTGCGGAGTGGTGCGGTGTGGGGCGGTGAGGTGCGGTTTGGAGCGGTGCTGTGTGGAGCGGTGCTGTGTGGAGCGGTGTGGTGCGGTGCGGTGCGGTGCGATACGGTGCGGAGCCCTGCCTGCATTCTAATCTCCCAGCATGCTCGGCGGTGGCTGCCCCGTCACCAGCATGTCAGGGACACCTCTGCACTGTCAGTAGTATTCAGACTAGGAGAGATAGTCAACAGGGTGTGTGTGTGTGTGTGTGTGTGTGTCTGTACATGCGTGTGTGTGTGTGTGTGTGTGTTTATGCAGACACAGACAGTGTAATCCTCTGTACGTTCTAATGAGTCTGTAAGAATGAAGACATGGACACAGATGTGTAAAAGTAGACTTTCTGAAATGCAATGCACAAAAACCGTTGATCATCCAAATGTTTCAACATTTCATTGAAAAAACACATACCGGTAAATAAACTGTGCCTAGGGTACGTCTGTGAGCTGCTTAGGGAGTTTGGCATGTAATGAGAAACTAAACTGTGTGCAGTGTGTTTGAGGACAGCCTGTACCGCTCGCTCGCTATCCTGTGCCCTGTACTGCACCGCAGAGGGACACAGGCAGGGCCGGATTAACGCACAGGCTAGATGTGGCTGCAGCCTAGGGCCCCCACCTGCCAGGGGCCCCCACCACAGGCTAGATGTGGCTGCAGCCTAGGGCCCCCACCTGCCAGGGGTGCCCCCACAGGCTAGATGTGGCTGCAGCCTAGGGCCCCCACCTGCCAGGGGTGCCCCCACAGGCTAGATATGGCTGCAGCCTAGGGGCCCCCACCTGCCAAGGGCCCCTTGATTGTGAAAAAGTGAAAGATTGCAGAATTGGGACAAGATGCAATATTGAAAATTTGATCCACCGTGTTGAGAACAGTTGGCAGACATGTTATCCTGAATTTCCAGCTCGTAATTATGACACTGTCTACGTACGAAATTTGCCTTCTGGGGGGCCCCACAGCAACCTGTAGCCTAGGGGCCCCGGGCCATCTTAATCCGGCCCTGGACACAGGGGCTCAGACCGGCCGTGACAGCTGCACCGTATCCTGTGTTGCCAGACAGGGTGGTTTCTCACCCTATTGGGGCTGCTTAAAATGATCATCTGCAGGCAGAAAAAGGGTAAAAATGGCATGTGGGAGGGTTTTCCGGCAGATTAAAGGGACAGTTTGGTCAATTTCAACATGCAGTTGTAATGCTCACACTACCCTGGACTTGTCAGTACCTGAGATTTTTTTTCCTTCTTCTTCAGCCGTTTCCGAGATCCTGGTCATTGTAATGGGGGCAGCTCTTTGTTTACATTTCAAAAAAACATTTTTATTTATTCCCAAAAACATCCAAAAGGTTATAAAACATCAGCAGACAACTAGCAAACAGCAGTACCTTTTGGGAAAATATTTGGAGTTGGCCTATGTTTCATTTTTAAAAAATGTAAACAAACGCTGCCCCCATTAGAATTGCTCATATCTCAGAAAGGGCTGAGCCGAAAAATGTGGCATCACCAGGTACTGACAAGTCAAGGGTAGCGTGAGCAATACAACTGCATGTTGAAATTGACCAAACTGTCCCTTTAATGGCCATAGAAATCAAGAAATTTATCTCAAATTTGGCGGGATTTAGTGCTCCCAGGTGGGTTTTGACGCAAGTTTTGGGCTGAAAATAATCAGTCTCATCTGGCAACCCTGACTGCTGTGTATCTCAGCTCATCATCATCATCCTCCATCTGTTTGTGTTGTAGGTATAAGGTACACGAGCCGCCAGACGACGACTGGATCAAGTGTGACTAATATATCTCTAGAATGTTCTCCAAGTACAGCAGACGGGACAGGATGTCCAAAGCCAGAGGGGAATGGAGGAGTGGAGTGGGGGATGGGGGTGGAAAGATACAACTTCAGGTTCACGATTTGCATAGCCAAGAGGAAAAAAAAGATAACAAAAATAAGGGAGAGGGGAAGAAAACAAGAGATGAGAGAAAATCCCTGTATATTAGGGGCAGATTGGGTGTGTTTGCAGGGAGAGCCCACAGCACTGATTGAAATCTGCTCATCCCTTAAATCCACCGGTGGAGAGTGGGCATAGGGGTGGGGAGGGGAGGTGGAGATGGGAGGAGGGAGGGCAGGGGAGGTATGGGAGGT
>NW_026945566.1:2595216-2602716 GCF_034702125.1 Engraulis encrasicolus | reverse complement strand
ATTTTTTGGAATTTGCTTCAATATTGGTCCCTTATAAGAAATGTAAAAAAAAAATTCAAAATTTTGTTAAGGTCGCTGAGATATTTAATGCATCATATATGATGCATCAGGCTTTTAATGAATGAAAATTCCAATTTCATGACCATTGAAAAATGACTTTTAATGCATTTACAACTTTTTTTAATTTAAAAAAGTTGTCAGACAATTTAATTTGAGGATTATCTTTAAATATTTAGTGAGATCCTGCCATTTTTTTAAGCCTATCCTTGTTTTAGCAGGACCATATTTTACATTTCCCACAGCCTGGTTGGGTATTTTTTTAAAATCTATGTAAAAACATAGCTGATCGAATGCTCAACAACCTATTTATGAGTGTAATATAGATCATTATTCATTTTTGATGTGTAATTTGAATATATGGGTCCATTACTACAATTGGACCATTTCTCCATTCACTTCAATGCATTTTTTACGAGATCATAATTTCAACATTTTGCATTACATTTTCAAAATTGCAAGTAAAACCTGTTTCTTAAGGCAATATCTTTGTCTTGAAGTAAAACAACTTGTGTGTTTTGTTAAACGATCGTCGTGGTGTGCTTTGTGAGTTTCCCTATGGAGCAAATGCATTGATGGCTGACTTCCTGCCACCGCCGGATGGTGCTTATATGTCTCATCAGTTTTAGCACGATCTCTCTGCAACACGGTGTAAAAATATAAACTCTTCCTTGCTTAATTGCACAAAGCAAGTGTTCAAATTAAAGGATGTAGAGTTATATTTCGGAAATTTATACACAAACCTTATGCAATTTGACGAAATCTCAGCGTCGGTCAGGGAAACCGCTTCTACCCCATTTTCCTGTTTTTCGCCGAGCTGTGGTCAACTTGTTGTCGACCGCTGCTCTCTTGTGGCGGTTTCCGTGTACTGCAGGACGTTTGGAAATGACACGCAGGATGTTTTTCAGATCGATTTTTTTTTGTGTCAGCGTGGAGAGGGCTTTGAATTTGATGAGACATATATGATGCATCCGGCGCGATAGGGTTAAAACCAGATAATTCAGGAAAAGGTAAAAAAACACTCTTTGAGTTTAAAAAGCCTTTATTAAATACTGGCTGCCCTGATGAAGACAATGGGTCGAAACGCGTAGGCATGTAGCCAGTATTTAATAAAGGCTTTTTAAACTTTAGTAAGGAGTGCCTCAAAGAGTGTTTTTTTACCTTTTCATGGAAGTTTGGACGCCCAAGTTCTTTTTGATGAGCACCCTTTTTTACTAACTGGATACAGGACCCAGTGAAGCATTCCCTTTTCTCTTTTTTCCAGATAATTCAGGGTTCTAGATAGCGCAAAAGTGTGTGTGCGGAAAATGTGTCAAACTGCACTTGTGTCGGAATCGGAACACTCGGACATTGATATGCCCTATTATTAAATTCACACATGGTTCACCAGTGCTCCTCAACGTCTTCAAAACTAGTGCAACTGTGAGAAGGAGGGGACACCGCGACTACCTCTCTCTTCCTCCGAATAGATCTCTATTGCGCTTATGCGCCCGAGAGAGGCAGTCATATTTATCTCTCCAATCGCAAAAGTTCACAGACAACGGTGTTTCGTTACCAACTTTTTAGTAGTAACTCATTAGGCCTTCACTACTTTTATCAGGAAAAAAAGTAGTTACATTACTGCATCCCAACACTGATAATTTACCTTTTAGGTACCCCTAGAATGGCCCATTTTTACCTTAAATTGTCAAAAAAAAACCCTTCCGCACCAATACCCCCTCTCGGTCGCTTCGCTCCCTCGACCGCTACGCTATCATTTCATCCTACCTAGAACCCTGTAATCCATAACTCAAAACATATTACCCCACTTACTAGAACTCTCTACACAATGTGGTCCAATACACAAGGCAAGTATTGATATCAAAGTTGGTTAGGAGTCAGGACTTGTTTTGTGGCATACTTGATGCACGATTTTTACGACAGGCCTAGCAGCCAATCAAAAAGCAGCATTCTATTCCAGAGAGACGTGATTATCTTTCCTTATGAATTTCCTTTTATTCTTCCTGCTTCTTACTCTTCTTCACTCGGGCGCTACAGTAGATCATCGTATGTAATGTCTCTAATTCAGGTGTGCTACTAAGGATGCCTGGAGCACACAGGACAGTAAGATTATGCCTCATTCTCTTGAAACTCCGTTGTTGGTAGACCAGAGTTCGTTCTCCCGACATCCGTTGTAAATGTGTTCCATTGAAAACAGCTGGGGACTATACAAACGTCTGAAAACACCAGTATTTAACAAACTCAGAGTACACTGAACTGCTCCCAGTTTGTGTTTTGGAACCCTAATCCGAGTACTCGTTCTATTGCACTTTCCCGAGGTGGAGGTGGATGCAGAGGTCAGGGTTTCCAACTACCGAGGTTTCAAAAGAATAAGTTCAGAGGAGTAGATGTGTACACATCCCACCCGATGGGCCAGGTGCAGGACAATGAGAGTAAATCCAAGTGAAAAGAGAAGTCCGCGACACTGCTTGTCTATTTANAATTTAAGATTNAATCGAGCAACGTTTCGACTTTCAGGTCTTCATCATTTGCCTGATGAAGACCTGAAGGTTGAAACGTTGCTCGATTAAATCATAAATAGACAAGCAGTGTCGCGGACTTCTCTTTTCACTTGGCTTTCAAAAGAATAAGCCATTACGCTGGTCTCCCCAGAGCCACATGTGACATGGTGGCTTACCAGAAAACACTGCTGACTCATGACTATGTGACGTTAATGCTAAAATGCTAAAATACTCAAATGAAAGGAAAAGCACTCTCTGCTTGGGTGGCCTGGCTCCTAATGGCTGGATAGGGGACCAGATGATAAAGGGGGGAGAAAACAAAAAAGCAAATTCTTTACTGATTCATTATCTGACTCATGGGTCATAATCATAAACAACCTTCATCTCACACACGGAGTGAGTAGTGAGAGAGCGGATTTCCTGTAAAACGACTTTGTTTACAAACAACATCTGTATAAACCCACACAGATATGCTGACGTACGGACACACATACACACATGGACATACACACACAGACATACACACACTCACACTCAGGCATATACAGTATGTGCACACATGCACACACAAACACATACACTCACCTAACCATCTATTACATTAATGTGTACCACTGACAGCCCTCCAGGTGACTGGTGCAGAGGAACTGAGTGGTGACTCAGGTTCTGTTTTTCTGTAGCCGGCATCTAAGAAAGACTATTTTGGGTGAATGGAGCACATTTGCAAGGCTGCCGGCACCACAAGAGAGAGAGCTTTTACAACCCAAGCCTGCCTTAATTGCACCTGCAGTACTCCGAACAGAGCCCAGCACAGCACAGCACAAGCTGGAGGCTGGCCTGGCTTGGCTGGCACAATTTTATAATTTTTATTTTCTTTCTTTCTTTATTTATTTTTTTTGCTCCTGGAAGCAGTTGTAAGTACTCTGCGTTGTGTCCAAGAACACTTCAATGAGAACTCCGCCGTTGCCAAAGAACAACAACACTCTAGAACTGGCCCTCGGAACACGGTGCAACCGCCCCACCCACAGACTTCTATTATAACTAGACTGCGGATGTTCGATGCGTTGTGAAGCAACGGCTGGGGGCGGGACATGGGACGATTTTGGGGCGGAAGAAGGAAGTAGAGCGCCTTTTTCCATGTATCTCTATGGTGGACTTGAAGCCATGTAGTTCCTAGGCAATTCTTGCCGAGTCGGCCCTGTTTCGTTAAAACGGTAGTCTCCCCTCCCTCCTAAACAACCCAGATATTTTTTTCGGGCTGACCCTTTATTTAAGAAAGCTATTAAAATAGTTTAAATGACCAATGAGCATGGCTATTTGGGTTGATTGGCAGTTGCCATTCTTTAGAATTATTGTTTTGATTGACAGGCAGGCCGTTGTCAAGGAGAAGGGCGAGTCTCGCGGCGTCTCCAGGGGAAGCCCCCTCTCTCCCTGCTGCATTACTTTCAACCAGCTCTGCTTTCAACAGCTTCATCACTGCGATGGATTATTTAATTTTGGTACACTTTCCCCACAAATATGCTTTGTTGTACTTTTGGATGTACTTCTCCGTATTCTGTAAGGACCTCTGCGGTTTTGGTAAGTAAAATAAAAGCTTGTATACGTGGCTGATTGACCAAAATGACTGAGCTTTGTTTAACAAACACGTACGACAATGCTAGCTTGTTATTAGCCAAAGGCAGCATGCTGATCTTTCAGTGTTTGATGATCTGTCGGTTTGTCAAGTAACTTAATTGTAATCTGAATGCCTTTGCTTTTGAAAGCAAAATGTGTCTGTTTGGCGTGCATCAGGTGTATGGATTCCCTCCTTCCGTACCGTAGCCAAATCCTTACATATTCATTCACGATGCTGTAAACATTTCACTACCATTCTGGCACTATGCTGGCCAGCCACATCGGAAAAGCAACCTAGTCTAGCTGTGTTCCTCCGTGAAAAACTGTCAAATATTGTTTGTTTCTGTGTTGCCAAATTGCCAAGTTGCTAGTTGGTGATGAAATGATGGTCATTGTTGGTACGTTCGTTTTCAGTATGCAAATTGCGTCATTAATGTTGACTGTACTGAGTGACGAGTGCGTAGTGTAATGGTCAGTAATGTTGACGATTGCAGGCCTACTGACGAGTGCATTGTGTAGTAAACATCCTTTCCCCATCCTCATGTGACATGGTTTCATTCTGTAGGCAAAACAACAAACCACACTTCACCTGGAAAACACAGCCAGGACTCACTGTCAGGTAGGCCTAAGTTTCAAATCCCTAAAGTATACGCTTGACTTAAGACCAGAGACCTTCCAATGTAAGGCTAACACCATCATCTGCTTACTCTGCATGTGTTTATATATTAGTAATAACATAGTAATGAAATATATGTTGTTCTCATCACCCTTCGTTTGTCATCATTTTCTTTACAGATGTCTGAAAATGTACAGTACACGCCAGCAGGTCTCACCATAGTCAACATCATTAAGGATTTGACTCTCTGACCTGAGAAGAGGCCCCATAAACACACCTGACAAGGACCAGCCACTGTTGCCAGTGCACAACTGAGGACCTGACCAGCCTGCTGCCATCTATGATACTATATAGTACCCGGTATGTAACATTACACTACACTCAGCCAATGCTTGCATCCAAAGCGACTTTCACTTATTTTTACATGTGCCTCCCAATTTGAAGGGACAAAAAGTAATTGGACTGGATAAAAGTATAGATCAAGCGTAGTAAACTCTCAGCGTTTGTCAGTAGCCACTATCTTCAATAATTACAAGGGTACCAATTCTATTGACAGATATGCATGCCCACACCATGAAACTACCACCCCATGATTTTCACTGATTAGGTAGCATGCTTTGAAACACGAGCAGCCCATCTCCTTATCTATTGTGTTTTCTTCCCATGAACCTGACACTAATACAAGTTCAGCTACTTAATGTTGAGGTAAATAATGTAAACGACATAAGTATGTTAAGTTGTTGGTGTACCAAACAGTGACGTATTCTCATCACACTTCATATGCCATTATTTTATTTACAGCGGAGGTGTCTGAAGACGTGGAGTACACTGCAGCAGGTATCACATGACCAAGGACTTGGACAACGTCTCTGTTTACATCTATAGTGTATTACACAAGTGAGTCTACACCCCCATATTTCTGCAGATTTAATGGGACAATAAAAACATTTGAAAACTGAAAATGAAGTCTGCACTTCAAGCTCATCACATTAAATAAGTAAAACAGGAGCTTGGTGAGCAGACTTAATTTTCAGTTGTCATTTGACTTTGTTAGTCCTGCACCCAAAACTTTTTTGAGAAGGATGTTCATGGGTTTTTCCTTTTTAAACAAATGTAGACATTTTTACTACACTGAAATGTTATAGTTACTCTATATATACCAGTGATATGCTTCAATTATGTTCATGTTACATTAATTATTTTTTAAAAATAGATTTGTATTTATCGTTACAGCTGAAGATGTGCACAGTACGCTGCTGCCTGCATCCTACCACCACAGAGGATCCGATGTGCAGAACCAGCTTCAAAAGCCATTGCAATTATGAAACACAGTTAATAAATGCTTATATACAGCAGCCCGCACATTTTGTTTAATTTGTTATATTGGTTAACCACACTATTGTTACAACACAATGCAGGTGGTACATGCATTGGCAGGTATCAATAAAAAGAAATGTATGGAGCATAATCATATTGGGATAGAGCAGTGGTTCCTAACCTATGGGTCAGGACCCAACTTATGGGTCGCCAAAGATCCACAGTGGGTCGCGAAGTCCTCTTGATTTTAAGGGGTTTCGTTTTAATACCATATAGCCCATGTTGAATATATGACAAAGTAAAGCTTTTAAACTGATATATGCATAGAGGCAACAAAATGTAAGCGACACATTAAACAGTCATTCTATATTTGACTGAAGACAAATTGAGGAATACAATTTTCTAATGAGTTTCCGCAGGACTCCCTCTCGCCTGGGACTCCCTCTCGCCTGGGACTCCCTCTCGCGTGGGCGCTGGCACGATTGGGTCACCAAAGCTTACAATGGTAAAAATATGGGTCCCTGAAGAAAAAGGTTGGGAACCACTGGGATAGAGGAGACAGGGCTCTAAATTAACTTTTTCCACCACCAGCCAATTTGGCTAGTAGACATTTTTTCTTACCAGCCAAACAGAAGTTCAACTAGCCATTTTTTAATCTTGCCAAAATAGGCTATGTGTTAGGCTAGTTATGTTTTTTATTATTATTATTATTACTATTATTGTGGTTATTTTATTCAAATTTCCACAACACATAAACACTATAGGCCTACATACTAGGTCTATAATAAGCATATTATATATACTTTTTTTAAAACTTCTGCTTTATTTTTTATCTTATTTTTACCTCTGAAAACAATGAATCACCAGCCACACACAACAGACCTTTAAACCAAACACACAGCCAAACACGACAAAACCTCACACTCCAAGGAGGGAGAAGAGATGAGAGGAAAAGAAGAGGAGGAGAGGAGTCAACACACACACACACACACACACACACGTTGTGCAATAATGGATATGATGTCGTGTGTGTCTATTGTGTGTTTATGTGGCCTACAGTATGATGCTATATAGGCACCATTATTTCCTCCAGGAGCTCTTCTCTACCATGCGCAACAAAATAACAAGAAACCTACGATATGTTTAACTAAAAGCAAATAATATCACGGAAATGTTCGCTTCCTTTGTTACTTCCATAGCGTAGCCTACTCGCACGGGCATAAGGTCTGCCCTTCTTTCCGATGGCGTGGGCTTTCCAACTTATTTGCGCCAGGACTTGAAACATTTCAGAAGACAACTGACAGCTACGCTCACACTACTCTGACAGCCCGTTCTCCTCCTCTGCCCTTGTCGCTATTTCGTTCCACAACACTCCTGTTATTGAAACTCTTCGGT
>NW_026945566.1:2572716-2582716 GCF_034702125.1 Engraulis encrasicolus | reverse complement strand
GCCCTAGAAAGCACACACATGGGCAGAGGGAAGATAGAGGGAAGAATTACAAGAAGAAGGAAGAGAGGGAAGGAGAGACACAAGGGGAGAGTAAACGAGACGGGAGGGGGGAGAAATGAAGAGAGAAAGAGAGGGAAAGAGAGAGAGAGAGAGCATGGACAAAAAGGGACACAGAGACAGAAGGGGAGAGTAAAAGAGATTGGAGGGGGGAGAAATGGAGAGAGAGAGAGAGAGAGAGAGAGAGAGAGAGAGAGAGAGAGACAGAGACAGAGACAGAGACAGAGACAGAGACAGAGAGAGAAAGGGGGAGATAGGGAGACAGGCAGAGAGGGGGGGAGGGAGAGAGAAGGGATGGAAAAAATGAGAAAGAAAGAGGAGACAAGAGACAAGCCTCCCACTAACATACCACATGGGAATAGAGGGCTTTGCTAACAGATGAAAACAGAACAGGAAGGAACAAAAAAGTGAAAGACACAGGAGGAGAGGAGGAGAGAAAAAAGGACCTGCACGAATCAAAGTACCACCCCCCACCAGGAGACTCCCCTGGTAGCAGCTCCTCCAGTACCTGTCTGCAAACCCCCCTCCCTCTCTGGCTATCTCTGTGTCCTTCCTTTCTTTTCTCTCTCTCTACATCTCTCTCTCTCTCTCCCCCTCTCGCTCCGTTTCTCTATCCCTCTTTCTCTTCCCTGCTCCACCCTCTCTCTCCCCCTCTCATTCCCTCCCTCTCTTTCTCCCCTTCTCCCCCCCCCTCTCTCTCTCACCTGCTCTCTTTCTCTTCCCCCCTGTACCTCTCTCTCCCTCCCTCATTTGCCCTCTGTCTCTGTCTCCTCTCACCCCAAAGACTTGTTTCCCCCCTTTCCCATCGTTTTACATCTCCCTCTCCCCCTGTCTTGCTGTCTCAATACCCTCCAGCGTCTCCCACTCCAATCTTTTTTCCTCTCCTCTTTTCTTCTCCTCTTCTCTCCTTCCATCCCACCGTACCTCCTCTCATTGCTTCCAATTAATGAGACACCGCTCCCCTCACCCATCCATCCGTGTCCATAGCAACCCCGGCTCTGCAGTCGATAGTGAGAGCTCGTTGCTGTGGTAACTGTGTCTGTGTGTACACACTCTCTCTCTCTCTCTCTCTCTCTCTCTCTCTCTCTCTCTCTCTCTCTCTCTCTCTCTCTCTCTCTCTCTCTCTCTCTGTCTTTCTCTGCAGGGAAAGAGAGAGAGAAAGGGAGATCAGAAAGTGGATGCAAGGAGAGACTGTGTGCATTGCTTTGTCTTTGTTGGTATGAGTGTGAGAGTGAGACAGGTAGAGATAGAGAGACAGAGAAAGAGAAAACAAAAAGAACAAGTGAACTGAGGAACTGAGTGTCTGAACAAATGTGTGTCAATGCGCAAGCATGAGTGTGTGTGTCTGTGTGTCTGTGTGTGTGTGTGTGTGTGTGTGTGTGTGTGTGTGTGTGTGTGTGTGTGTGTGTGTGTGTGTGAGTGTGAGTGAGTGAGTGAGTGAGTGAGTGAGTGAGTGAGTGAGTGAGTGAGTGAGTGAGTGAGTGAGTGAGTGAGTGAGTGAGTGAGAGAGTGAGAGAGAGAGAGAGAGGGTCAGAGAGTATGTCAGAGTGTGTGTGTGTGTGTGTGTGTGTGCAGGCATGTGTTTGAGAAGGGATATGGATGACTGGAGTTTGTGTGAGAGAGGGGAGGTGAACACTTGCTAATTGCAGAGCCGATTTCAGCAAATCTTTAACTTTGTTCTAACCCCTGAACTTCAGATGGAGAAACAAGGCAACATGAGACAAGGGGGAGAGAGAGAGAGAGAGAGAGAGAGAGAGAGAGAGAGAGAGAGAGAGAGAGAGAGAGAGGGAGAGAGGGAGAGAGAGAGCGTGTGTGTGTGTGTGTGTGTGTGTGTGTGTGTGTGTGTGTGTGTGTGTGTGTGTGTGTGTGTGTGTGTGTGTGTGTGTGTGTGTGTGTGTGTTTGTGTTGTTGTTGTTGTTGCGTTGAGAGATACGAAACGAGTGCTCTGTGTGTATTCTGTTAATCCAACTCTTTGTAATCCCCAGCAGTCGGGGTCAAATTTAAAGATACAATCCAAACATGCAAACACTTCAGCATTCATGAAGGGATGCAGGCACGCACACACACAGCCATACACACAAGCATACATACATGCCCTGCACACACACAGCCATACACACAAGCATACATACATGCCCTGCACACACACAGCCATACACACAAGCATACATACATGCCCTGCACACACACAGCCATACACACAAGCATACATACATGCCCTGCACAAAAAATTGATTAAAGGATGTTCTTCTTGGTGTTTTCATCAGTATTTCACAGTCAGAGATATTCCGGTAACACTTTACTTGACGCCAGCGTCATACGTATGACATAACGATGTCATAACATTGTCATAATGCAGTCATGAATGTGTCATAAACATTATGTCAATGTCATAAACATTGTATGACTTAGACAGGCCGAACAATGTCAACTTTTCATGGCCATAAAACGTTTATGACATTGGCATTATGTTTATGACTTGTTCATGACACTATTATGACACTGTTATGACATTGTTATGTCATACGTATGACGTCGGTGTCAAGTAAAGTGCTACCGATATTACCATCTAACTTAGCTCTCGCCATATCCGCATTTCCGCTCAGCTTTGCGCGCTACTCAAAGATCTGGGTGGCTTTTCAAACTCGCCAAGCTCCCCAGCTCCCAGGTGGCTAGACCAATCAGGATGCAGGGATTTTCAGAGACGTGACATAGTCAAAGTTTAAACAAAGTGGAGAGGGGAAAAAAAATAGCGCTTTACTTTACTTTCTTAGGGTTAAACTTGAATTTTTTTCACATACCTCAGCTGGCAGGTGCGTCGGAGATGGCCCATGGGCCACAGGGTAACAGAGAAGTTACATGGTATCTAACGGGTAAAAAGGGGGTAATTACAAAGTACGTACCATTAATTGGGTAACAACAGGGCAGCAGAGAGAAATGTGATGATAAGATGGTTGGAAAATATGTGTATTACATGGTATTTACTTTTTCCCTCCTTTTTGCCTGTTAGACACCATGTAACTTCTCTCTGTTACCCTGTCATTACGCAAAAAGTACACAGTAATTACTAAAGTAAAGTGCTTCCAAAAAAATGGAACGTGTGTCAGAAGACAATGGCAGCTTGCATGGACTGCTTGCCGACATCAATTCTGCGATTTCAACTGTGTTATCAAATCCGTGAGTAGTCTAAGTAGCATCTGAAGGAGGTAGGTCTGCACACTTCCAAATAAACTAAAAAATAATCAACTTTATTTTAATTAAAATGCAACGTTTTGGTCACCCTGGATCTTCATCAGGCGTACATTAGCATTGGGTTAAGTAGAGTAAAGATAGATTAGCACAATATGCCATGGAGTCTACCCCGGGACAGGGCAATTAAGGCATTAGCGCAGCATATAGCTTTCAAGTCGCTCCATACATACGATAATTGCACTCTTTAATTTCAAGTTATTTACAAAATTAACGATTAGAACATGTGAAAAACTCCACATGTATCCATAACGCGTCTCACACGCCGGGTATGAAAGGGCCTAAAGTGTAGAGTGATATACACCACTCTCCAAAAGAGTTGTCGCCTACCCATCTGTTTGGAATAACAGCTAATAACCTGACTTTCAATTAATCACTTGGCTTCAGAAGTCACTCATATGAAAACTACAACCCTCCCGAATGAAAATGTATGTACAAAAATAAATTTCATGCACCAAAGAAAGATTGACCCTTTATTGAACACAGACAGGGCAGATTTTCACAAGACAAAAGTTTTGTCGCCTATCGAACATAATGTGAAAATGAGCAGATAAGTCACTTCAAAACACTTCAAATACGCAGATCGGGTGTCATACTTAATCACTGATTCACTCACACCTCTCCAGAAAATCAACTTTGGCCTTAGGTGTATGTTTAGGGTCATTGGAGACGGGTGTAATGTAATGAAAGTAAAAGCCACCATGTCTCGACTATTAGACTCCCCTGCTGTGGTAACTGTGTGTGTGTGTGTGTGTGTGTGTGTGTGTGTGTGTGTGTGTGTGTGTGTGTGTGTGTGTGTGTGTGTGTGTGTGTGTGTGTGTGTGTGTGTGTGTGTGTGAGTGTGTGTGTGTGTGCGTGTGTGCGTGTGTGTGTGTGTGTGTGTGTGTGTGTGCGTACGTGCGTCCATGTGTCATGCGTGCGTGCATCAACCTCCCCTGCTGTCCCTCTTTACAGTGAGTGTTGTGAGGGGGCTACACTAGAGGATTCTGGGTAATCCCAGCGGTGACTAACCACGTCTGGCACCTGAGGATGACCTTTAGATGGCAGACACACGTGTAGGTGGGGGAGCAGAAGGAGACCCGGTCATGTCTGTGTGTGGGGGTGCATGTGTTTGTTGATGTGTGTGTGTGTGTGTGTGTGTGTGTGTGTGTGTGTGTGTGTGTGTGTGTGTGTGTGTGTGTGTGTGTGTGTGTGTGTGTGTGTGTGTGTGTGTGTGATAGATAGATAGATAGATAGATAGATAGATAGATAGATAGATAGATAGATAGATAGATAGATAGATAGATAGATAGATAGATAGATAGATAGATAGATAGATAGATAGATAGATAGATAGATAGATAGATAGAGTGAGTGAGTGAGTGAGTGAGTGAGTGAGTGAGTGAGTGAGTGAGTGAGTGAGTGAGTGAGTGAGTGAGTGAGTGAGTGAGTGAGTGAGTGAGTGAGTGAATGAGAGAGAGAGAAGAGAAACAAACGGAGAACAGAGACAGAGAACAAGAGAGACCGAGAGATAAAATCTGTGTGTGCATGCTTGCGGCTGTGTATGCATGCGTGTATATGAGTGAGTGTGTGTGAGTGTGTGTATTTGTTTGCGGTGTGTGTGTGTGTGTGTGTGTGTGTGTGTGTATTTGTTTGCGGTGTGTGTGTGTGTGTGTGTGTGTGTGTGTGTGTGTGTGTGTGTGTATTTGTTTGTGCATGTGTGTGTGTGTGTGTGTGTGTGTGTGTGTGTGTGTGCGTGTGTGTGTGCGTGTGTGTAAGCATGCCCAGTGGGGTCTTTGATGGTTGGCACCCACTCCAGTAGTCAGATCAATATCCAACCACACTGGCTCCCAGCGCCAGATCGTTGCCAGAACCGCCTCCTGATTGGCTGAAAAACTAGGCCATCGAGCGCACCCCCCGAGTCCTCTTTCATTCAGAGCCCTGGCACAGACGGTACCGACAGCCTCGGATCAGAACCACACGACACTGGAGAAGAATCATGACTAAACCAACCTCTTGGGTCCTATTTGCAGCCGTGAATGACTTCAATGCATATGCGTGCACAGATAGAGGCGAGGTGGTGCTAAAGCACCTGCCCCTTTGCCCTACTGGACACAATCTGTACTTTTTGTCACAATGTTGTACTGTGGTGACATGGTGACATTGTTTTCTACAAAAGTTTGACGATCAATAGTGTGTGACAACAATGCCCCAATATACTATATAGCCTCTATGACCTAGTGAGGCAGCTGGAAGTTCCACATGACCTTCGCCCAACCTTGAGCACCTGCCCCCCAAAATGTCTATGCACGCCACTGCGTCAGTGCTTTGCTTGTGTGTGTGTGTGTGTGTGTGTGTGTGTGTGTGTGTGTGTGTGTGTGTGTGTGTGTGTGTGTGTGTGTGTGTGTGTGTGTTTGTTTTTTTACTTTGACAACTCAATTTTGTTTTAACCTACTACCCTTGGGTGTCTCCAGGTCAAAGCCCTCCAACATCTCTGGGACTATAGCCCGATTCGGACGGGGACTGTTATTACCTATGGACCCCCTGTAATTTGGAATAATTTTTCCAGAGTTCTTAGTCCTGTGTGAATACGCCATGTCCGTAATATGTGAGGTAATAATTCCGCCGTGACTTACCTACTGTATTTCGGCAAAACACAGACGTCCTAGGGTAATTTCATGTCCCATGCTCTTATGCCCGCAGTTGACACACCATTGTAATGTCTGTGAATTGAGTCAATTACAGACATTTGTTTATCCTGTCCGAATGCACCACGAAAAATCACAGAGGTCCGGGGGTAATTGCGAATTACCAGGGGTCCATAGGTAATATTTATCACACGCGAATCGGGCTTATCTCATAACTGAAGAACAATAAATTCACTGAGGCATAGTAAGTAAAAATAATCTTTGCTGTATAATGTTTTGCTTCTAACTGATAATGACTACGAATCACCAAGAAATAAACCTATTGAAACATTAAAACACGAGAAAAGATTTGCTTACTGCTGTGGTCACTATTTCTGAACATCCCTCCAGGCCATCTCAGAAGCTCTTACAGCAGTAACCACGGAAACCAAGCTTGAGACTTTTGCTCTAAATTATAGTCAGCTTGCCCCAATTGACACACATATTAAAAAAACCCAGACATTTATACAACAACACAATCCCTCACAGGACTTAACGATCCTGCATACACATCCATCAATCAAGACACAGCACAATGCATCAATAGCATTATGCAAAAGTCCCTTCAAAATGCAGCAGTTCCTGAGCTACAGGGAGCTACTTGTCATGCCCAGTGAGGCACTGGAGCTTTATATTCCCTCATTCCCAGACCAAGCGACCTTCACTGATGAAATACCAATCAGCACCTGGGGGATGGAGATGGGATGGGCAGGGGCAGGGGCAGGGGAAGGGGAAGGGGATGGGGATGGGGATGGGAATGGGGATGGGAAAGGGGAAGGGGACGGGGATGGGGATGGNGATGGGGATGGGGGTGGGGGTGGAGGATGGGGATGGAGATGGGGCAGGGGATGGAGATGTGGATAGGGATAGGGATGTGGATAGGCATGGGGAAGGGGCTGGGGATGGAGCTGGTGATGGGGATGGGGAAGGGGATGTGGATGGGGATGGGGATGCGGGTGGGAGTGGAGGATGGGGATGGAGAGGGTGATATGGTGGTTTGGGGATGGAGATGGAGAGGGGATGGGGATGAGGATGGGGATGGGGATGTGGGTGGGGGTGGGGGTGGAGGATGGAGACAGGGATGCAGGTGGGGGTTGAGGATGGGGACAGGGATGTGGGTGTGGGATGGGAACAGGAATGTGGGTGGGGGTGGGGGTGGGGTGGGTGGGGATGGGTGGGGTGGGTGGGGATGGGGATGGGGAGGGGCATGGGGATGGGGATGGGGTGGAGGTGGAGGTGGGGATGGGGGTGAAGGTGGAGGTGGGAAGAATTGGATGGTGCGGTGGTGGTGGTGGGGTGTTGAGTCTAGAGCAGTGTTTCCCAAACTAGGGTACGCGTACCCCTAGGGGTACGTGACGTCATTGCAAGGGGTACGGGAGAAGATTAGGAATTTAAAAGAAAAAAAAATGCAGGAAGAGAAAAAAAATCAAATGGCAAGGAGTAGTGGTAACGTAGGCCTAATACAATAAAAAAGTGACTTAGCAATCAGTCCCAGCACTTTACTACGCAGGAGGTGAGGGAACAATCTAATAAATGCGAATGTAGGAAACGCGTTCTCATTACGCGTCTGCTCGCATGGTCATAAGAGGGGGAAAATGTAGGCCTAGTCTGACCCAACAGGCCTACATTTTTAAAAAAAAATGTGCTAGGCCTATATAAATATATAATGAACACTTCATGACAGTCATCTACATTACGCCAAGTAGAGGGCTCCTACATCAAGACCCGAGGGTTTTTTTTTTTCTAAAGCGGTCCACCTGCTGGCACGTAGGCCTACGGACCACTTTGTTGTTTGACTTGTGCGCGTGCAGAAGGCAACCGTTTCCCTGCGAATTGAGATGCGCAATTCGATCGCAGATCTTATTTGAAAATGTATTGGCTGCCATTTTATGGACGTTTGCATACATTTTCATTGGTGGCTTAGTTGCGTATTGTTTTGAAATAGACGTCTTTAAATTCTAAAGGTCGTCTAATATTCACGGAGAAAAGAGCGCCAGAGCTAATTCGGCAACCATCATTCACAACTATTCCACAACACTCGATGACAGATACCGAAAACATGTCTTGTCCACAACAAAGGAATAATATCCATCCTTCATTGTGAATGCTGCGTGCGTGCCTGGCCGCTAGGCTATAGTAGCCTACTCTCTCGCGCAAATTGGGCTATGGCTGGATAAGAGCAGTTGGTGACCATGTCGTCAAATCACTTTCGTTTAACCTGGCGCGGTCAAACGGGCAGGGAACACAGAACATGAATAAAACCGGAGCAGTCACGTTGGAAAGCTGTAAGTTGTAAAACTTCTCTCTCTCTCCCTCTCTCTCTCTGCCTGCGCTGACGGTAGGCCTATTGATTGACAGCTGAGACCTCCGTTCTGCAGGCGACGTGGTGTTTAATAAATAACAATCTCGTCGTCTCTTATATTCACAAGAGCACCAAAATTAATATAATTTCTTAGCATTATTCGGCAAGCACCCTTCACAACAATGCTTCAGCACTCAAAGGAGTGTATTGAGGAAATCTGTGAAGTCCATCCACGTTACATTGGTTGCTGATCATCAGCCGTCAATATTAACGCCTGACGGCGCAGGAGAACAACAAAACAATATGCCTACTTTCGAAAGCGACCCTCCCTCTGCTTTTATTTGTGTTGCTTTTGACAAGCCTGAAAACTAAACGCCGACACAGGCTATGTGTAGATGGAATGCTATGAGATGGAAGGGGTGGTTTGTTGGGGAATGGGATGGGGATGTGAATGGGGAGAAATGGACAAGCTTTGGGGTAGTGTGTGGCTTATGAGGTAGACAATGGGAGACACAGACAAATTACAAGTGAAGGGCTGGTAGGGGCGGTTGTTCAGCGAGTGCAGAAAATTGAGTTTATAGTGAAAATGGTCTCCATACCACCTCCCTTATCTATTATGGTCCAAATGTTTAAGAGACATTGCTATGTCAAATTTGTAGTAAGTACAAGATCCAACCTAATACCAAAACTTTGAAGGCCTTTCAGTTTGAAGTTTCAATGTCTGGTCTCTCTTGTTTTCTATAATATTTTCCAATAATTTCTTCCAATAATATTTCGATTTATATTGTTTACCTTTCTAATACTCTAAAATAACTGTCATGTTATTCCTTACACATATGTCTGCACATTATGATCTCTTGAAGCTTTGATTTATGCTTTGATTTATGCATTTATTATTAGGTATGGAAACTTCCTAGGTCTTCTTCATGATGTTCCACCTTGTGGTGAACTGGAGAGATCCTGGGGAGAACTGACACGTCACCCTATAAAACACCGGAATTTCTGCCACACACTTCCTACTAGAGACATTGAGAATGGACTAGCTCCGAAACGTCTGTCTCTCCAGTTAACACTTTAACACTAATACACTTTTTCACACAAGTCTTGTGTGCGCCTCCTTTTTTCCATTATCTTGAGTGATTACTATTTTTTGGGAGTGCTCGCACCAAGCAATACACGAGTATTAAGTTCAAGGAGCAGACGCCGACCTTTGTTGGTCTTTTGTCATTCAATGTCTTGGCAGTGAAATTAAGAGTTTTTTAAAAAAAATAAAAGAATGAAATACTGTAGTTTGTCCTTAAACAACCAACACTTTGAAGGCCTTTCAGTTTGAAGTTTCAATGTCTGGGCAGTGCATAGAAGAAATTGAGAGTATTTTTTTTTTTACAAGAATGAAATACTGTAGTTTGTCCTTAAACAACTTTCACGGCTGAGAGAGAGAGAGGAAACTGCCTCCTCCACCAGATGACCTGTGTGGGCGGCGGGGGAACTGCTTATATCCAGCAGGCTGGGTACGGTATTGATCTCTTCCACAGTTTGGGCTTGTTTATTTGTTTTTTTGGTCTGCATACTGTACATATATCTGTGTGTGTGTGTGTGTGTGTGTGTGTGTGTGTGTGTGTGTGCGTGCGTGCGTGCGTGCGTGCGTGCGTACATGTTTTTGTTATGAGTGTGTTGCATTTTAAGTAATTCTATATATGCATTTTGAAAGGGTGCAGTGTGCAGA
>NW_026945566.1:2560216-2562716 GCF_034702125.1 Engraulis encrasicolus | reverse complement strand
TTCCACTGGTGAAACAGAGTGCATTATGGGGCTACGTGTGTTGATGAGTAAAGAAGTTATTAGTTGATGAATAAATAAGTTAGACACTTTATAGTTGAACTTCAGCAATTATTATGGTAATGAATGAGCTATGATGCCGTTTGGCAAATGCTGTAGCAACCAATCGGAGTGTCGGAATGCTTGCATTCTGCTTTGTCCCTGGTGTTAATCTTGCACTGACAACAGTACAGCAATGCTTTGTAGCTTTTGACGTGTTCTTTTGGCGTGTTCCTGCGGTAAGTCTATAACGAGATAAGTGCCACAGGATGAACTATGCAAACAAAAAACATGATGTGTGCACACTCATCGCCAAAAAGAAATTGTTGCGGGTACAGATATGGTATAAATGAACGCATGGAAGAGAAAAAAAGAAAACTCAACAGCATACCACAGAACCTCCGTTTTTGCCATGATGTATTTAGTGAAAAAAAAATCGATGCAATGTCTCGACCTTTCGCCACAGCGGTTCGTGACGAAGACCTTGCAGGCAGAAACGTTGGGCCTTAGAAACGTTTTTTCTCTACTAAATAAGGCATAGCAAAAGAGCTTCTGCAGTGTGCGGATATGAACTACACAATCGCCGGTCTCTGCAGTTGAATGACACGCTCTCTGCCTCCCCATTCTCCCCTCCATTCAGTCGCTCCGCAGGCGGAGGCGGTAGTCGGCGGCGACACGACAGTGGCGGAGGAGTCGTCGTGGCAACAATGTGAGGATTGCATAAGAAGAGGGGGGCCCCTGCAACACGTCACTGGAATGCTGAGATACCGTAGAGGGCCTACACACCGCAAACAAACACACCCACACATACGTACACCCACATGCACTCACACACACACACATATACACACATGCACTCACAGAAACACACTCAGTGACACGCACACAACAACACGCACACACACTCTTGCGCGGGCACTCCCACACAAGCACACACACACACACACAAACAGGTACCCGCAAGCACACGTTTCAGGACTCAAACACATACACACAAGGCCTATGCCAGGAAAGTGTGAATTTACCCACAGTAGGAGACACACACACACTCACTAACACACACACAATTAATTTTTCAGTGTGGAGTTAAAGAAGATCCCAACACGTGAGCTATCTCTCGTCATACAAATTAGAGAAGAAACAGAGGAGAGAGAGAGAGAGAGAGAGAGAGAGAGAGAGGAGAGAGAGGAGAGAGAGGAGAGAGAGAGAGGGGAGAGAGAGGAGAGAGAAAAGGAGAGAAAGAGAGAGAGGTGACAACATTAGAGAGAGAGAGAGAGAGAGAGAGAGAGAGAGAGTGAACGAACGAAAAAGAGGTGACACCATTGCAGAGAGAGAGGGAGAGAGAGAGAGAGAGAGAGAGAGAGAGAGAGAGAGAGAGAGAGAGAGAGAGAGAGAGAGAGAGAGAGAGGGAGAAGTGACGCCATTCCTTTTAGGCCAGCCAAGGAGCATCTCACGGTCATCACATTACCCCACCACTATGCGGCTGCCTGTGTGTTTACATGTATAATAGATAGTGGCGATACTCACTGCGTATTTGCGAACTAGCCTGTTTGTCTGTCTGCCTGCCTGTCTGTCTGTCTGCCTGCGTGCTTGCCTCTCTGTCTGTCTGTCTGTCTGCCTGCCTGCCTGTCTATCTGTCTGCCTGTCTGTCTGTCTGCTTGCCTGTCTGTCTGTCTGTCTGTCTGTCTGCCTGCCTGTCTGTCTGTCTGCCTGCCTCTCTCTCTGTCTGTCTGTCTGTCTGCCTGCCTGTCTGTCTGTCTGTCTGTCTGACTGCCTGTCTATCTGTCTGCCAAACAGTCTGTCTGTCTGTCTGCCTGCCTGCCTGTCTGTCTGCCTGCCTGCCTGCCTGCCTGCCAAACAGTCTGTCTGTCTGTCTGCCTGCCTGTCTGCCTGTCTGTCTGTCTGTCTGCCTGCGTGCCTGCCTCTCTGTCTGTCTGCCTGCCTCTCTGTCTGTCTGCCTGCTTGCCTGTCTATCTGTCTGCCTGTCTGTCTGTCTGTCTGTCTGCCTGTCTGTCTGTTTGCCTGCCTGCCTGCCTGTCTGTCTGTCTGTCTGTCTGTCTGTCTGCCTGCCTGCCTGCCTGTCTGTCTGTCTGTCTGCCTGCCTGCCTGCCTGTCTGTCTGTCTGTCTGTCTGTCTGTCTGTCTGCCTGCCTGTCTGTCTGTCTGTCTGTCTGTCTGTCTGTCTGTCTGTCTGTCTGTCTGTCTGCCTGCCTGTCTGTCTCTCTCATTCACTGTGTGGTGGTCACGTGTACCATACTGCACCTTTGGTCTTACAAATTTGTGTGAATGCAATGAGTGTTTATATTTAGCTACAAACAAAGGAACACATGCACACACAAACATATGCACGCACAGACATGCACAAACACAAGCAAAGGGACGCATGCACACACAAGCATACGCAGCCACGCACAGACATGCAGAACACAGACAAAGGACACAGACTCAGATTCTCAAACATATAT
>NW_026945566.1:2547716-2550216 GCF_034702125.1 Engraulis encrasicolus | reverse complement strand
TAACCAGCCACTGTAACAGGTGACACTGTACATCACACACTAATGACTAACTACCTTGCGCTGAAACCCATACTTTCATCAATACTGACCTACAAAGGCAACTTGCAGTAACTGCATATTTTGTCAAACCTCAGTTTTGCCTTCGAGGGGCAGTGCTGATGCACTGAGTAGGTAGCCAGGCTGTGCCCTCCTAGTGACGCAACACTTTCAGCGTAGCAACTAGTCAGGCCAAGAGCAATGCAAGTACTTTCTGAGTTCCCGGAAATACGGGAACTCCTCCCACTTTGTTGGTAAGCAAGCAACTATAAGCAAACCAAGGGAGGCGGGACAACCATGCCGCGCCGCTTGGGAAATGTTAATTGTTATGCTCTTGGTCAGTAGTATGGATATGCCTGCGGATGGGCTGCAGTGTGCAAGCCGGCCGGATACGGTAGCACGCCGCATGAGATGGAACCATTTCTCAGGGTTCGTATAATCTAGAGATGCACCGGATCCTGATTTTTAGGATCCTGCCGGATACCGGATCCACTGCTCAAGATCCTGCCGGATCCGGAACCGGATACCGGATCCTACAAAAGGGTTGAAACACATAGCCTACTCGCACACATGGGCCCTTTTTATTACGTTGGCCTTGGCTCAAACTATTTTTTAGACTCATTGGCTTACTGCCACACTGCCTGCACTGGCCGCTTCCAAAGTTCTTTCACTCCATGCAGCAATTGGGGTTGTGAAAGACTGACTAAAAAATCTAGGTTAGAGATGCACCAGATCCTGATTTTTAGGTAACTGCCGGTTCCGGATCCTGTGAAAAACCCTATTATCCTGCCGGATCCGGAACCGGATCTTGGATCCTGTACATCTCTAGTATAATCCGAGCACTGAAAACCAGCCAGCCCATTTACCATAATCCCACATCTGCAGATGAGCGTAATCTCTCCAGAATAATAACTAAACCCCGCTGCGTTAAATGACATGGCAGAGGGTAAAGTATTTTGGATAAACCCTCCGTGTGGTCCCAACAAAACTCACATGACGTGCCTAGATTTAAGATTTAAGTTTTTGAAATGATAATGCAACGAGATGAACTGAAACAGTTTAAGTTCTGTAGCATTTTTCACAACAAAGAAAAAACACTTAAACAGAATCAAACTCACACACGCACACACACGAACGAGCGCTCGAACACTCACTCACTCACACACACACACACACACACACACACACACACACACACACACACACACACACACACACACACACACACACCCACACACACACACACACACACACACACACACACACACACACACACACACACACACAAAGCCCAACTTGGAAACTCCAACTTCCATTGTCATTGTGACACAGATCTCCACAGCACACAAGTGTTCCACATTGCACACCACGAAATTGCATTTATGCCTCGCCTGCGCAAGAGGGCAGCCCCGAATCGCGCCCCCTAGGGAGCAGTGCGGCAGGACGGTACCATGCTCAGGGCACCTCAGTCATGGAGGAGGATGGGGAGAGCACTGGTTACACACTGGCTACACACACACACACACACACAAACATCTCACCTCTGTGAGGACCTCGTGCATGAGTCGGGCAGTCTCCTCGGACACCCTCCAGGGGTCCTTCTCCTCCACCAGCATGGCGTCCAGCGTCCCTTTCTCCAGTACCACGTCGAAAGCCCCGTCGCCGAACTCCAGCCGCCGGGCGTCCATGCAGAGCCAGCTCATGCCCGCGCAGTTGCTATGGCGACCCGCCATGGTGTCAATGCAGATGGCGGAGTAGTCGATGTTGGTGATGCGGGTGAACCCGGCCTCGTACAGGTCCACGCTCATCGCACTGTTGCCGCAGCCTGCAGGAGGGACATAACAAGAGATTTTAGAAAAAAAACAGGACACGTAGAGAGAGTTTTTGTCTTATTAGGAAAAAGCGGAATAGTCAATTAATTTATCCGGCGTAGCCCCATAATGCACGGCGATCCACCAGTGGAGCGCTGTAATAGTCGTAACGCAGTAATTAAAAAGGTAACAAGCAGGCCCTGCCGTGGCCAACCGGTAGGGCACTCGCCTGCCATGCTGCTGACACTGACCCGGGTTCGATTCCCGGCCCGGGTCCTTTCCCCTTCTCTCTCCCCATTTGCTTCCTGTCCACCTCTCACACTGTCCTGTCAAATAAAGTCGTAAAAGACCCCCCAAAAAAGGTAACTACCATAGTACTACTCTACTACGACATAGTACAGGGCCTTTAGTCATGTAGTACGACTTGGTCATTGCCATTCTGGTAACAGCAAGTTTATAATGCCGTGTCTTAATAGGTTAAAGGTGCAGTGTGTAGGATAGTCGCCAGAGTAGGTATTGCATCTATACTGCTCATTGCAACTGTGCTGCATATTGCCAAATTTGATCTCTTTGTGCATATTTAGTAAATAACAAACTAAGATTTACTAGAATGTACTAGCACAGTCTCAATGAGCAGCACAGTTGCCAGACCT
>NW_026945566.1:2542716-2545216 GCF_034702125.1 Engraulis encrasicolus | reverse complement strand
TGAGTGGGACAGAGAGACGGGGGAGGATCGGGAAACGACTCTAACCGGGGTCCCCGTGGGCATGTAAGCCCAAATGTGGGGATTTAGCGTGCTGCGCCACAGCGGCCGCGACGGTGTGTGTTTTTTTATCACAGCCTGCAGGAAGGAAATAACAATAGATTTGACACAAACAGGACAGACACATATAGACCGAGTTTTTCTCATATCAGGAGAAAGCGGAATAGTCAATCAATTTATCTGGCTTATAGGTGCACTGTGTAGGATGGTGGCCAGAGTAGGTATTGCATCTATACTGCTCATTGAAACTTCTTCATTTCTTGATCGTCTGTGTTTATGGTTATAGTACGCTCTGTTTGGACAGGGAGTGGGATGGGACAGGTACGGGCGATGTGAGGCGAGGTGGGACTCTTCTTCCCTGGCGCTGCACCCAACATTTGACCTCACAGGAAGTGCTTGCATTGGGAGTGCTCTCGAACATTTCATTCATTCATTCATTCATTCATTGATTCCATGGCAGATATTTGCCATGATAATCAAATAATAATAATTAAAAAGAAAACTAAGAAAAACTGATTTCAAGTGTGTCCTGCACCTTTTCCTGGAATGTGCACAATCATCCCCTTCAACCCAAACACATGTGGGCTTGCATGCCCATGGGGCTAGGTTTGAGTTCGGCCTGAGTCATTTCCCAACCCTACACCATGTCTCTCTCACACTCTCTTCCTGTCATAAGCGGCGTACACACACAAAGCTAGCATTTCGCTTGCTCGCCTACTCGCCACTCTTTCATGGAACGTTCGCTGAAGGTTCCCGCGGCTTTAACTGCCAATGGACAGCCGAGAAGTACCGAACTCTGCATTCCAATTGGTTACTCGCTTACTCGCCTCGCTCGAAGATAAAATATTTTCAACTCGGAATCCGCCCACATCGCATCGCTTGTACAGTACTCGCCTACTCTCCTGCGAGTCTCGCTGGGACACATTGACATTCTATTGAGTTCATTCGCTGAGCGAGTAACTAGCAGCGACGTGTGTGTACGGCCCTATAGTCTCTACTGTCCTATCCTCGATAATTGAACAAAATGCCAGGAAAACACCACAGAAAGTGATTGCACTATCATGTGACCCTATCATCATCACAGAAGTGACTTGACATACAAAACAATGAATCAGGAGGATGGTTGCTATGATACACTTTTCATGATGTGGGTTAGTCACTATCCGTTAGCGTTAAGAGTGAGTTTTTGTAATGCAAAAGCAAGTGCAGCACACATACTCAGTGTTGCCAATTTAGCGACTTTGGCGCTAGATTTAGCGACTTTTTGAGGTCCCTGGCGAGTAAAAACCTAATCTAGCCACTTAAAGGATAGTTCCGGCGTAAAATGAAAGTTTCACCATCGCTTTCCCATGCCACATAATGTATCTAATGATGAGCCATTCCGGGCAATGCCGCGCCGTTATGGAGTTAGCTAATTTTAAGCTTTTTGGTGAAAAACGCAGCCAACGCATCACGGCGGGGCCAATTATAAACCTATTCTTTTCTGATGTTTCCCCGCTATAAACAACTTCAAAACGCTACACACTTCATCACAAAGGTCTCGTCAATCAAACCGAGGCACAGAGAATGTCATCGGACCACACAATCTTTCACTGGCCAGTGTTTTCAGAGGTGTCTCACTGTTGCAACTCTCTGACCCGGATGCCAGGGCGCGCGAGGTCAGAAGGACCATTACGCAACGGAGGAGGGCTGGAGGAATTTATAAAGTCGTACTAGAAGTACTCTTACAGATGTAAGTACACCACCAGTGGTGTGTTATTACAAAGCTGAATCCATGTTATATTATACCGTGTTGCAATTACTTTGTAAGAGTAGTCTGCCTACCTGTACTCTCCATGCAACTCTTCAAATCTGCTGCCTGCACACACGGTAGTAGCGATCCCTCCGGGTTTTTACGCCAGTTTCGTCCACTTCTAATGCTATTAGCCATTCAGGTAATATGGCTGGTTTAGACAGTGGCAGTCGGTGAAAACGGTCGGGGTTCCAGCTTTTCATTTTACGGTCGTAGCCGGTGCGAACCGCGGACCATGTTTAGCCTACCTAGCCACCTGATTGAGTAGCCTGCATCCGGGTCAGAGAGTTGCAACAGTGAGACACCTCTGAAAACACTGGCCAGTGAAAGATTGTGTGGTCCGATGACATTCTCTGTGCCTCGGTTTGATTGACGAGACCTTTGTGATGAAGTGTGTAGCGTTTTTGAAGTTGTTTATAGCGGGGAAACATCAGAAAAGAATAGGTTTATAATTGGCCCCGCCGTGATGCGTTGGCTGCGTTTTTCACCAAAAAGCTTAAAATAAGCTAACTCTATAACGGCGCGGCATTGCCCGGAATGGCTCATCATTAGATACATTATGTGGCATGGGAAAGCGATGGTGAAACTTTCATTTTACGCCGGAACTATCCTTTAAGCAACTTTTTAGTGCATCATGCAACTTTTTAAAAG
>NW_026945566.1:2532716-2537716 GCF_034702125.1 Engraulis encrasicolus | reverse complement strand
AAAGGCACTTTGAAAAGTGAAGAAGTAAAGGCAGTTTAATATGCATGACTGTGCCAAGGGAGGGGGGATGTGGGGGTGGGGGGGGGCAGGTCACAGCTCAAAGTCAACGTCAGGGATCAGAATTAAAATAAGCAAAGAAAAAGTACATTTTAAAAGGTGAGACAATGCCTCTGCCTCTTCTCCCCTCTTGCTTGTTTGCACCTGTGTGTGTGTGTGTGTGTGTGTGTGTGTGTGTGTGTGTGCGTGCGTGCGTGCGTGCGTGCGTGCGTGCGTGCGTGTGCGTGTATCTACCTGGGTATTTCATTATGTCAGAGTTCTACACGAGAGAAAAACCTCAGAGAAGATGGGGTGTTAAAAAAAAAGAAAAACAGATAGTGACAACAACTATGAGTGACAGAGAAAGAAAAAGTGGCAAAAAGAATATGGAAAGAAAGAGGTGAAAAGTGAGAGAGAGAGAGAGAGAGAGAGAGAGAGAGAGAGAGAGAGAGAGAGAGAGATGGAAGGAGAGAGTGGGAAAAAGAAAGAGGGAGAGATGGAGGGAAAGAGAGAGAGGAAAAAGAGGGAGAGAGGAAGAGAGTGTGAGGTGTGTGAGAGAGAGAGGTGTTAGAGTGGTGTTATGAGCAGACTCTGCTGAGCTTCCTGTAACACACTGATTCTCAAACTGTGGACTGGGGCCCACTGGTGGCTGCCTGGGTACTCCAAGTGGGCCTTGAAATTTAAATAATTTTCTAAAAATCATAATAATGTTTACGTACATGTTGCTGTTGTCTATTTATTTGAGTTTCATGGTTTAGTGCAGGGGTGGCCAACCAGTTGGAGACCAAGAGCCACATTTTGTAATGTATCACAGCAAAGAGCCACATCGGCACACAAACATCACACGGGCATATAAACATGCGCACACCCACCAACCTGGGCATCACCCATCCTTCTCGCACCACAGACCAGCATACACAACAACACATGGGCATGAACATTAACCATCTCTTCCTTACACACACACACACACACACACACACACACACACACACACACACACACACACACACACACACACACACACACACACACACACAAAGTGTCAGATTGATGTTACACTCCAACGTAATGGCCTGACTACAAGACAATCCTGAATATAAGATGACCCCCCCCCCTTTTTTTTTTACTGCTTTAATTTTTTTTGGGGGAAAGTTTTTTTCAACATAAAAATGTTGTTTTACATAAGAAGACAAGGGTAGGCCTACACAGGTAGGCATAAACAGGTCACATTTTAATAAAACACGTTTTAAAACACAGCATAATTTCCATGAGCACTCTTTATAACAGAGCACCAAGATAGTAACGCGGCACAAAGATTCTCCGCCTCGCTTGGCTCATTTGGGAGTTAGGCGCACACAGGCACCGCTTTTTTGCGCACAGATTGAGATTATCATTGGATGTCTGAGGACGACACCATCCAAAACTTAACAAGTTGGTTCGTCAAATCGCCGTTCATTTTTCACATTAATGTTTCAGTGGGTGCTGACAGGGGGCCATGGGAAAAAAAACAGTCGCGAACAAGCGACAAGTCGATTCAACTTGTTTCCCACCTTCACGCTGTCTGCCCGCGCCTCTTTGACAATGGCTGATAGACCACGGCCGACATTCACAGCGAAAACCAGGAAAGAACGTAATTTTTGGCGCTATTTTTTGTATAGCCCGCGAAAATAAGTCGATTTTAAACCAAAAACACAATGTCACATTCCGGTCAATAGCCATGAACGCTCCTTCTAACAGAGCGCAGAGATGGCTACGCAGCACAGAGATTCTCGTCGCATCTCTGCTCCAGACAGACGCATCTCTCTTGAGCAGATAATCATTTGCACATGTATTGCCGCCATATCCGAGCGATAGAATCCACATATGGACAGTACTACATTTTCTTGACCTTACTGAGAGTTGTAATTGCCTTGAGGAGTGATGGCCAAATCTTTCAGGTTAAAACATTCTGCCGCTGTTTTGTCTAGTCAGCGAAAGACGCGGTCACTTTTTAAAGCGCTATTTTTAGAACATGCTTAAATCACGTTGTATTTGTTGTATATATTGTATTTGGGCCAATGCAATAACAAATGTCACACATCAATGTGATCATTCAGGACCCATTTAGGCAGGCCTACTACAGTAGTACCAAGACCACAGGGCACTTATTTGCCATAGTTCTAATCAACTTTGTGTGCGCAATTACAATCCATATTGCCTATGGGACATGAACACAAACTTGGACATGAACGCAAGAGCCGCAAGACACCAGGCAAAGAGCCGCATGCGGCTCGAGAGCCGCGGGTTAGCCACCTATGGTTTATTGGGTTAGAGGTGGTCCTCTTTGTGAACATTTCAAGTGGGCCCCAAGTTGGAAAAGGTTGGGAACCCCTACTGGGGTCAGGGCCCCAAATGGGGTCGCCTGAAATGTCGTGTGTGAAAAAAGAATACTCGTAAATATTAGTAATTGATATAACAACATTTACAATCTCAGACTATCGTAAATATCTATAGATTTAATACCCTACAGCTTGTGCAGCTCCGTCATGTTTTAGTTTGTGTCATAAAAAAAAATGTGTATGGGCCGGGTCCCCACAAATGTAAGAGGTCAAAAAGGGTTGGGAACCCCTGTCCTGCTGCAGTACAGCCTGGCTGCCTTGCCTTTCCTTTCCACACCTCTTTTTAAACACAACACCTTCACACTTAGTATCATCTGCAACAGCACACTAATTAAACACACACACCTTCTTAACGAGATGCTTAACAAGAAGAGGTGTGTGTGCATGCGCGCTCGCGTGCACGTGTGTGTGTGTGTGTGTGTGTGTGTGTGTGTGTGTGTGTGTGTGTGTGTGTGTGTGTGTCTGTATGTGTCTGTGTGTGTCTCTGTCTGTGTCTGTGTCTGTGTCTGTGTCTGTATCTGTGTGTGTGAGGGTGTGTCTGTGTCAGTGTGTGTGTGTGTGTGTGTGTGTGTGTGTGTGTGTGTGTGTGTGTGTGTGGGTGTGTGTGTGTGTGTGTGTTTGTGTGTGTGTGTGTGTGTGTGTCAGTGTGTGTGTGTGTGCGCGCGCATGGGTGTGTGTGTGTGTGTGTGTGTGTGTGTGTGTGTGTGTGTGTGTGTGTGTGTGTGTGTGTGTGTGTGTGTGTGTGTGTGTGTGTGTGTGTGTGTGTGTGTGTGTGTGTAAGCACAAGGTTTGTGTGTAAGGGCACTGCACCAGCTCTTTATGTAACCTCTGATTTTAAATCTCTTGGGGAGGATAAGCTCAGGAGCCGAGGCAGGAGGGAAGGGATGCAGCTTTTTTTCTTTCCGAAGGCAAATCACTGGCAGACGATGTGACAAAGCATCTGGCAGACGATAGTCCCCTACCCCAGTAAAATAAAGGAGAATTAAATAAAAATGTCTTGTGATCTATGTTGTGTGTGTGTGTGTGTGTGTGTGTGTGTGTGTGTGTGTGTGTGTGTGTGTGTGTGTGTGTGTGTGTGCGTGCGTGTGTGTGTGTGTGTGTGTGTGTGTTTGTGTTTGTGTTTGTGTTTGTGTTTGTGTTTGTGCGTTTGCGTGTGTGTGTGTGTGTGTGTGTGTGTGTGTGTGTGTATGCGCGTGTGCGCGTGTATGTTTGTGTGTTACAATTGTTGTCTCTAATACAGGTTTGGAGTGAGGAGTCCGCACACTCTTTTTTAAATCCTTTCAACCAGTGTTTCTCAAAGTGGGGCAGAAGCCCCCCTAGGGGGGCGCGGAGGTATTGGATTGGGGGCGCGAAGTCATTCTGCTTTGCCATTAAGTCAACACATTCACTTTACATTCACAATATATTAATTAATGTATTCACTAACATTTAGAGAACATCATAGGTAGGCTATATATGTGTATATTAGGCTTTAATAAACTTTACTAAGGCATATTTATTTATATTTTCGTAACCATTTTGCTTGAGGGGGGGCGCAGGCAGATACCCTTCCTCTGAAGGGGGGAATGGCAGGAAGAGTTTGAGAAACACTTTGTCCTGCACCTTTCCCAGGGATGTGCACAATCTACACTCTCAATCTAATACAGGTTTACACAATAAATGCATAAATGCAGGTATTTATGCTTGTATTTCATATCATAAGTGGAGATGCACCGGATGCTGATTTTTAGGATCCTGACGGATACCGGATCCACTGCTTAAGATCCTGCTGGATCCGGAACCGGATACCGGATCCTACGAAAAGGGTTGAAACACATAGCCTACTCGCACACGTGGGCCCTTTTTATTACGTTGCCTCAACGTATTTTTTAGACTCATTGGCTTACTACCACACTGCCTGCACTGGCCGCTTCCAAAGTTATTTCACTCCATGCAGCAATTGGGGTTGTGAAAGACTGACTGAAAAACCTAGGCTAGAGATCCACCAGAACCTGATTTTTAGGTAACTGCCAGATACCGGATCCACCGCTTAAGATCCTGCCGGATCCGGATCCTGTGAAAAACCCTATTATCCTGCCGGATTCGGAACCGGATCTTGGATCCTGTGCATCTCTAATCATAAGCACCCCTTTAAAACCTTATGCATACCTGTAGGTTTGCAAAAGCAATGTTCCATGGTGTATTGTTATTATAACTCATATTGCGTTGCTGTTAGACAGGAAAAGAGAGCTCTGCACACCGCACACGTTCACATTGCCATTCACGAGGACAAGAGGAGGCCCTGCGGTGACAAGTCTGCTTGCATTTCTGTCATGTGGGTGTTTGGTCGAGCATTTATAACAGGCCTCGCCACAACACTAGCCTGCTAATGTACCTGACTTTCTTTTTTTTGTCCTCCAAGCCATCTGAAAGCCCTAGCGAGCTAACTGCGACCTCAATTTACCTCACTGCACCACAATCCCAAAGAAGGCTTCAAGCATGTGGAGCAAAGGCTGTCCAGCTGCTTTTCTGATGTAGGCTTTACAAGTCACTGTGTTAAGAGTGATTTTCTTTTTGTCATGTTTGAAATAGATGGAGATGGTC
>NW_026945566.1:2525216-2527716 GCF_034702125.1 Engraulis encrasicolus | reverse complement strand
CCGCCCCTCCTGACAAGCCCTCCCCATAATGCTCTGTTACCTCCCCACCCACCCCTATAACCACTCCCCTCTCATGACAGCCCCTCCCCAAAACACTCTGTTACCTCCACCTCTCCACCCCCACCCCCATAACCGCTCCCCTCTCATCACAGCCCCTCTCCATAACACCAAAGTCTGTTCCCATAAGTCCTATCACTCGGCGGCCATCTTGGCTACGCCTCAAACTGACTATTTGAGATTAGTCAGTGATGGGGTATATAAGAATGAATGGGGGAAATAATGTGTGTGACAATGGGACAACACAGTGATACACAACTCATATGGTTGGAATCTCAATGAAAAACTGGTTCTAATGGCAGTCTTAGAATGACCGCATACATGAAAGAAACACTTAAAACAGCGTTTTCCTTTATGCTATTTTTGAACTGCGCATGCGCAACATTCCACGACAATGTTCCGTTTTGCGGCCGGTGGGAGCAAGTTGCGTTGACTTCACCTTTTCCGGCCGGCTGTCAAACGGGCATCCATTCTTCGGTCATTGTACAGAACACTGGATTTATTTTCTGATAGCCTAAGCAGTAAACACAATGGTCGTCCCTGCTCATAAATAATAATAATTAAAAAAAATAGGCTATTGAGTAAATGAATGAATTAGCCTACCTCAACATTGGTGTTTTGAATTGTGATAGCATGTTGTTGCCTATAAACTGATAGGCCTAATAGCTATGACCAACGGTGAAAAATAGGCCTATAAGAGAAAAAGCAAAACGGATCAAAGTTGAATGTCTTGCAGACTTGCTCCTGTTTTGCTTTTTCTTACTTATTTGTTTTCAACCATAAGAAAAACCACAACGGGTGTGCACATGTAGGGCCTATGCACACGGCCGTTTTTGTTTCCGTGATTATCTGTCACAAACAATCCCCCATAACCGCTCCCCTCTCCTGAAAACCCCTCCTCATAACACTCTGTTACCTCCAAACACTCCCCCACACACCCCACCCCCATAACCGCTCCCCTTAACTGACAACCCCTCCCCAACACACTGTTACCTCCACCCCCACCCCCATAACCGCTCCCCTCTCCTGCCTGCCCCTCTCCATAACACTCTGTTACCACATCTCCACCCCCCCCCCTCAAACCGCTCCCCTCTCATGACAGCCCCTCTCCATAACACTCCGTTACCACCCCTCCACCCCCACCCCCATAACCGCTCCCCTCTCCTGAAAACCCCTCCTCATAACACTCCGTTACCTCCAAACACCCCCCCATAACCACCATAACCACTCACCCCTCCCCATGTTGAAGAGCCTCCACCAACCCCCATCATACGCCGTGACCACCCCACCCATCACTGATACCCACCCTACCCAGATAAGAGAGCCATCACCCCAATCCGCGATACCCCCAGGCCCAATGCCTCCCCAAATAACAGCCCCCCCCCATAACCCTACCCAGATAACACCCCCTTCCCCGACATAACGCCCCAACTCAGATAGCTCCCCCCCCCCCCCCCGTCGAGGTGCCCCCCAATGCCCCAAGCCCCCTATCCCGCCCATGCTAGATAGGAGCTCACTGATATACCCCCATCTCTAATAACCCCCATCACCCCCAACCCGCCAACCCCCCCAGCTGCCCCAACACACACCCTTTCGGTCGGAGTAACCCATGCTGCACCCGCACCCCCCGCATACCCCCACCTCCAATAACATGCCACCCAATAACTCCCACCCTTTTTGGTCGGAGTTACCCCTGAGGGGGTTGGCGTTCACCCTTTTTGGTCGGAGTAACTCCTGATGCACAACCCCCCCCCCCCCCATTACCTCGTCCTCCACCTCCAATAACCCAGACACCCCCACCCCCCTGGCCGCTTCGGTCGGAGTAACCCCCCGGTGGGGGGGGGGTGGGGGGAGGGAGGGGGTTACCCCTGAGGGGGTTGGCGTTCACCNTTTTTGGTCGGAGTAACTCCTGATGCACCCCCCCCCCCCCCGCCCCCCCCCCCCATTACCTCGTCCTCCACCTCCAATAACCCAGACACCCCCACCTCCCTGGCCGCTTCGGTTGGAGTAACCCCCGGGTGGGGGGGGTGGGAGTTCTGCTGGCATCAGCCTCTCCACGCGCCTCACATTGTTTCCGACGGATTCTCCCGCTGACGACAACAAGAGAGGGAGCCTCTGCAACAGCAACGCGCGCGTTTCGTGTGCGCGTGCGCGTGCGCGTGCGCGTGTGTGTGTGTGTGTGCGTGCGTGCGTGCGTTTTCCATGCACACATTTGCAGTCCCACAGGCTTGTGCATAAATCATAACAAGATTTCAAACATTGCTCAAAAAACTAAGACGCAAGACTCATGCCATTACAGTACATGTATACTATATACTATACATGTAGCATGTACTGAAATGGCATGAGTCTTAATTAGCATCTTAATTTTTTGTGCAACCTTTGAAATCTTGTTATGATTTATGCACAAGCCTGTGGTACTGCAAATGTGTGCATGGAAAAT
>NW_026945566.1:2510216-2517716 GCF_034702125.1 Engraulis encrasicolus | reverse complement strand
TGTTAGGCGCCCATAGCAACCTATTACATTGGCATATCTCTATATACTTAAAGAATCTCTGCTAGCGCTTTGGGACGAGCTAAACATGCTGTAGTGCAGCTCGGAACGATTGTGCAAAGCAGCATGGGATTTGCCAGGCTACAGGTCACCCAGTTAGAGGACACCGCTCATCTGTTTCTCAAAGTGGGGCGTAGAGGCATCTCAGGGGGGTGTGTGACATCTGATTTGGGTTTCTTCCCCCCAATAAAATGATTTCCTGTCTCGCCAATAAGTCAATAATTTTAAAGCCCTCACCAACATTATATTATCAATTGTCATACATTTGAATAGCATAGGAAATTAACACACATCTGCATTCGACTGCAGTCCCTCTTTGTTTAATCTCACCAGTCACCTTTCCTTTGATTCTGCACAGCGATCGCAAAATCAGTCTGCGCGAGTACTGCTGTTGCTTGGGGGGGCTCGGAAGCATTCAGACCCTTTGAAAGGGGGAATGATGGAAAAAGTTTGAGAACCACTGGTTTAGAAGGTGCAGGATTCAGTTGAAGTTTCTGTACAAAAAGGAGACATCCATACATTTCAGGTCTATTTTGTGCAAAGCTTTGCTTGGCTTGCAAGCTTTCAGTGCTAGATCTTCATCAGGCAGCGATGAGGCTGCCCGATGAAGGTTTGGGACTGAAAGCTCGCTTAGAGTGAACTGTTGATGGTTATCACAACCACTCTCTCCCCACCGACCACCCAATGGAAATTCTGGAAAATGTTCACAATGTCTTACAGAACTAGCTACTTGTCCCTCCCGTCCTCTCTTAATCATACGTACATCAGCATTATCTATTATGCCAACTATTTTTCTTCATCTTGTAATTCTGGGAAAATGGTAAAAATGGGAAAAGGAGAAGCATAGGCGTAGCCAAGCATGGGCCTGGGCCCGCCCACTTGACATCCAGGCCCTCCCAATTCACACTTGACAGTCAACTTTTGCCTCATTGAACTATAATTAATGGCATAGCACTGAGCGATAATTAATCATTTATGTCAAAAGTCTGGTTAATCTTCTGTGATTTCAATGATTTCAATTTCAAAGTATCATTTTTGAGCGCGGTTTAATAATATCTACGTACACGCTTTCGAGTTGGGCCCGTCCGATTTTTTCTGGGCCCACCTGTTTTATTATTTCTGCCTACGCCCCTCCTGGAGAAGTGCACTGCCGTAAAAAAAGGCAAAGTGCAGTAACAACCAATTTTGTCAGTGAGTTTAGACTGAACATGGTCATCATAACACCTCCTTTATGTTGTTGTGACAAAGCCTCATATTCTAAACATGTCCCTTTTATAGATATTTTGATGTCATATTAGCAGTAACTACAATAACAAACCAAAGGCTTTGAATGCATTGCCTTTGTAGGGCAATAACATGGAACAGCACCGTCCAAACACCGAATGAAAACAAAGCTGAACTGGAGCGGGCGGCGGAGAGATAATGCCAAGACAAACAGCTAGGGCACAGATGGAGAGAGAACGGACGAGTGGGAGAAGGCGGAGAGGCAGAAGAGATGAAAGAGTGATAGAGATATATGGGGAGAGAGAGAGAGAGAGAGAGAGAGAGAGAGAGAGAGAGAGAGAGAGAGAGAGAGAGAGAGAGAGAGAGAGATAGAGAGAGAGAGAGAGAGAAGGTGGATGCAGAGAGGAGGCATTAAGAAGACATACTGCAAGGACAACAGATGCCTATCACAACACAGGCACACACACACACACACACACATACACTTAACAGAGACAAATACACACAAATATGCAGACACACAAAAACACACGCACACACACACACACACGCACGCGCACACACACACGCACACGCACACGCACACGCACACACACACTTAACAGAGACAAATACACAAAAATATGCAGACACACAAAAACACACGCACACACGCACACACACACACACACGCACACGCACACGCACAAGCACACGCACGCACACGCACAAGCACACGCACACACACACACACACACACACACACAGACACACAGACACACACACACACACCCTGCCCTTCAGGAACTCTCCAGTGCTGCATTATGACGAAGGGACATGGCTGGCTAAGAGAGAAGGGCTATGATATGAAGAAGAAGAGAAGAGAACACCACTTCAAACTCGCAGAGGTCACACACATGTCAGTGAAGAGGTCCTCAACAGTGACACTTTTGGGTGGTGGGGGTGGTGGTGGCAGTGTGTGTGTGTGTCTGTGTGTGTGTGTGTGTGTGTGTGTGTGTGTGTGTGTGTGTGTGTGTGTGTGTGTGTGTGTGTGTGTGTGTGTGTGTGTGTGTGTGTGTGTGTGTGTGTGTGTGTGTGTGTGTGTGTGTGTTGGAGGGGGTGTTGAATATCATTTTTTTTAAATGCAGGGTATGACAGTACCCTGACAGTACTCTGTTGCCAAGGTGACGACAGCGGTTGTGCGTGCAAATGTGTGTGCGTGTGTGAGATAGAGGGAGAGAGACAGAGAGAGAGAGAGAGAGAAAGTCAGTGACAGAGAGAGAGAGAGAGAGAGAGAGAGAGAGATAGAGACAGAGAGAGAGAGAGAGAGAGAGAGAGAGAGAGAGAGAGAGAGAGAGAGAGAGAGCGCAAGAGAATGTAGGAGAACGTAGGAGGGTGTCTGAGAGGATGCAGAGAGCTCCTGAGAAGGAGGGAGGAGGATAGAGGAGGGTAGAGGGGGAGAGCAGGGAAGAGGAGGAGGGTACAGCAGGAGGGAGGAGGAGGGTACAGCAGGGGAGAGTACAGGAGCACGAGTCCAGAATATAAACAAGCAAAAGCAGGTCACCCGGCTCCAGTGCGGCACAGTGCACCACAGCCCTCCTCTCTCTCTCTCTCACACGGCCACAAGAAATGCATTTTTCATGCGTCACGCACGTGTTTCCCTGCCTGCCTGCCTGTCTGCCTGTATATGCATGATCGTGACTGTATCCATTTGTGCTGACAGGCCATCAACTGAGTCAAATCGTGCGGTGGTCATCAAAGTTTAACTTTTATCATAAGTTGTCGTGGTAGGCCGGGGTGAGGGGTGAGGGGGGTAGGCTATTGGTGGTGTGAAGCCACCAGGGGGGGTGGGGATGAAGTGTGGAGGCGGTGGGGTGAGGTGTGTGTCTGGGTGTGCAAGTTAGGAGTAAGGCGAAGTGGGCTCTGATGTGAAGGCTTGGTGGTGTGAAGGGTTGCGGGATGGGTGTAGGTGTGTGTGTGTGTGTGTGTGTGTGTGTGTGTGTGTGTGTGTGTGTGTGTATGTGTATGTGTGTATGGGTGTGTGTGTGTGTGTGTGTGTGTGTGTGTGTGTGTGTGTGTGTGTGTGTGTGTGTGTGTGTGTGTGTGTATGGGTGTGTGTGTGTGTGTGTGTGTGTGTGTGTGTGTGTGTGTGTGTGTGTGTGTGTGTGTGTGGACATGAGGATTAAACTGAGGGATGGGCATGATGGACGTGCATGTTGTTAATGGAGGTGATCGGTGACAGAAAGAACTGGACCTCTACTTGACACCACTGAGGCAGCGTGACTAAGGCTTCCTGACTGGTTGAGAGACATGTGGCACCACAGTGGACGGACGGACGGACGGACGGACGCCTGATCTGATCCCTGACGGTAGGGACACATAAGAGGCGAAGCGAGCAAAGCGAAGAGAGGCGAAATCCAACCGTCATCAGGTCGTCGCAGCGAATCAAATGGAATGGAGCAGTTGTGTTGTTGATTTGATTGGGCCGCGGCAGGCGAATTCGCTCCTCATTTGCATAACATTAAACTTTCTTTAATAATTTTGCTTCGCTTCGCTCCTGTTCGCTTGCTTTCGCTGGCCTTCGCCTCTCTCATAGGAATGAAAGGCAAAGTTTGCAGATTCGCATGTATGTGTCCCTACTGTGAGGAGCACAGCAGCAGAGGATGCCGAGGCGTGGAGACAGAGGTGGCGATGGCGATGACGATGGAGTGAGGCTGTCACTGGACACGGGGACGATACTCTGCATCAGGGTAGAATGACGCGTGTCCAATCATTACCACTCAGCCTAACACACGCACGCACGCAGGCGCATGCGCACACACACACACACACACACACACACACACACACACACACACACACACACACACACACACACACACACACACACACACACACACACACACACACACACACAGACACACAGACACACAGACACACACACACACGCACACGCGTAGGTGTAGGTGTAGGTGTAGGTCTGGTTTGGAAAGTGGCGGGACATTAACACTGTATGACTAATTGTCCAGGTACACTATTTTTCCATTATGTTTGTGGAAAAGTGATGGGGACAAGCTAGGTTCATCTCAAAGATGGTAAGGGCATGACCCCCCACCATCCCAGTGTTTCCCATACATTGAGGAAACTATGGTGCACCGCCATAGTTTAAAATTGGCCGCCATAGTATCCGAAAATGTAAAAAAAAATAAAAATAAGTTATTTTATTTTATTTTATTTACTTTAAAAAAAATGTTTTTAACGATTTCCGTTTTATTTTAAACTATTAAAAAAACGATTTCTTTCGCATTTTCCTCCTGGAATAAATACATCCAGAGAAATACATATAGAGAAAACCATGAGTGCTTGAAAGAGAGGGATCAAAAGCCTAGTCAAGTTGTTGTAGTTAACTTGGGTTTGGGAGCAATAAAAAGCCTTCAGAGAAGGAACAGGTGGGATGAGTTTACTGACACTCTGAAGATTTTTTATTGCTCCAAAACCCAAGTTTATTGGGTTCAGTTTACCGACACTCCCCAGGCTTTGTTTTACAGTTGTATGTGATAATGAGTTAGGTGACAGGCCTTCATTGACACAGCAGAGGAGAGGAGACATCGGGCTGCATATAGAAATGAATGTGTAACATAGACCCCTGCATGAGGGACGAATGAAAAGTGTGTTGCAAACAGAAATGATTCACTGTACTGCACTTTTGTCTATAAATGACAATGCAGTACATATACAGTATGACTTTTTATTGTCGCCCATCATATACAGTACAATGAAATCATTTAGGAAGAAAATCAGGAGCTAATGTAAACATAACTGCTCATCATCATAATTATCGTTAAGGATGCACCGATACTATCGGCTCCGATACTTGCTCATTATACTCATACTCATACTCAAAGACTTGCCGATACCTGGCACTCATACTGCTGTTACACGAAACAACGCAGCATCTAGTCACATTCTATTGACTTGAACACAGCATGGGAAAAAGTGCTGCCTCATACATTTACTAACATTTAAATTTACATGGAAATGGACAATAAAACAGAGGTGGAAAAAACAAAGCTATGCAATTATTTTCATGGTATGTTGGGGGTTAAAGTATTGGTATCGATACTCTGTATCAGCAAGCAGAGAAATGAATGTACCCATACTCGTACAATGTAATGTACTCATACTTGTACTAATACTGTATGTCATGATGTACTCGTACTCATATCGGTTTTCATAAAAAGTGGTATTGTGCATCCCTAATCATCACCATCGCCATCGCCACCATCGCCATTTTCACCATATCACTGGCATTGCCCCCCTCATGACTATCAACACCATTAACTTACCATCATAATCATGTCGTGATTTTCGTCATCATTAGTGTCTGACCTTTAAACAAAATCTCTCTGAGAAAAAAATAAGTCTGAATCCTCAGCCCAAAGCTGGTAAAAAAAAGAAAACACAAGAAGTTTGAAAAACAAAGTTGTATTTGTGGGATGATCTCTCTCCTCTGTCTCCATAGCAACTATCCGCTCTCTCTTTCTGTTCATCGCTGTCTCTGTCAGTTGGTGTGTGCGCGTGTGTGTGTGTATGTGTGTGTGTGTGTGTGTGTGTGTGTGTGTGTGTGTGTGTGTGTGTGTGTGTGTGTGTGTGTGTGTGTGTGTGTGTATCATGTTGAGTTATGTTGAGACAGCATTAGAGATGGAGCACACCTACCGTCTGCTGTCTTTGTCAAAACCCACAACTACGCAGTATGGGCACACACATATGCACACGCACACGCACACGCACATGCACACACACACACACACAAACACAAACACGCTAACGCACACACACACACACACACACTGTGTTAGAGAAGCAGAGAGAGAGAGAGAGAGCGAGAGATAGACAGAGGACAGAGACAGAGAAAGGGGGAGGACAGAGAGAGGAAGAAGGACAGAGAGAGAGAGAGAGAGAGAGAGAGAGAGAGAGAGAGAGAGAGAGAGAGAAAGAGAGAAAGACAGAGGACAGAGACAGAGAAAGGGGGAGGACAGAGAGAGGAAGAGGGGGAGAGAGAGAGAGAAAGAAACGGAGAGAGGGAGAGAGAGAGAGTGAGAGAAAGAGAGATGGGAGGAGGAGGTGGAAAGAAAGAGAAGCACAAAAAGAGACACATGGTACACAGTGGTAACAGAATTCATAACATGCTCACTAGGACTGTAACAATACAATCAACTCATGATTCAGTGCGTGTGACGAAATTTGACCTGCGGTTCGATACAGCCCACAATTTTTTTAACATATGTTTTAAATGAATCAATTTGCTTTGCATACATGTGTCAGCATTACAAAATAAAATCATGCATTAACCCCTTAATGCGCGCCGTACCTCCAGATGGCACGCTGTAATAGTTATTGAAATGTTAACTACCATAGCACTACAAAACTATGACAGTACACAGGGCCTTTGGTAATGCACCACGACTTGGTCCTTACCATACTGGTAACAACAAATGTATAAAGCCGCGTCTTAAGGGGTTAAAAAAATCTGGAATGAGGTGTAACAAATTTGAAAGGGCGCATCACAATACTGCCCTCTTGCACCACGATACAGTATCGTCTCTGCGTATTGCAATTTCTCGGTTTGATACAATGTCGTAACAGCCCTAATGCTCACACATATACAGAGAGGCACAAACACAAATGCACCTTATAAATATACTCAAGTGAATGATGTTCTCAAATACATGACCACGACTAAACCTTACTAACACAGAGAGTTCATCGTCCACAGCATCGCCATCACTTTTGTTATTTTGAAAACTAATCTACAAACCCCAACTCCGATGAAGTTGGGACGTTTGGTAAACAGTGAATAAAATCAAAATGCTATCATTTTCAAAACATTCAATCTATTCATTACATGGAGAATAGTGAAAAGTTACATATTAAGTATTAAAACCGAGAAAAAATATTGTTTTGGGGGACATATGTACTCATTTATAATTTGATAAATGCAACACGTCTCAAATAAGTTGGGACGGGGACAATAAAAGACAGCAAATGTTGAGAAAGACTAAAAACAAAACAAAAGACAACACTTAACAGTTAAATACATTAACCAATGAGATGATTTTATATAAAAAACAGTGTTAATTCCTATCTTGGACATGATTTCACCAGCGTATATGGTGGGTGTATTCCTTGTCATGTTTTGCAATGTTTTCCTTTCTGTAGTGCTTACAGTGTGACAGGTCT
>NW_026945566.1:2497716-2505216 GCF_034702125.1 Engraulis encrasicolus | reverse complement strand
TGTGTGTGTGTGTGTGTGTGTGTGTGTGCGTGACAAAGGCAATCCCCGTGACCGCATTTGTCATTACCTTAAGTGTGGGTTTCAACCCACAAGAACGTGCATGGCTGTGTGTGTTTTTGTGTGTGTGTGTGTGTGTGTGTGTGTGTGTGTGTGTGTGTGTGTGTGTGTGTGTGTGTGTGTGTGTGTGTGTGTGTGTGTGTGTGTGTGTGTGTGTGTGTGACACAGGCGTATCCCCGTAATGAATGTTTGCCAGGAGAGCCTCTGATGGATTACTCCAGCCTTCAGTGGAATAGTAGGCCAAGGTCAGTCAAGGTCAGGCGTGCTACAGATGCTGTGCTGCGCTGCGCTGCACTGCCATATATCAGGCAGAAAGTAGAGGTGTAAATCAGAGCCTCCACGACGATACAATACGATGTCAACGCCAGAGATTTGATTATTTTCGATACTTAAGAATGCCCCACAATACGATACAATATGATTCGAATCTGTTTTTTTTCTTTTTCAATTACTTTTACACTTCTATTATGTTATGGAGCTAGGGCATGCCATCACCTACAGCAAATAATGCAGACAGTCTGAGGCACAAAATGACCACATAGCATAACAGGAGTCGGGTTACAACGTGAAATCGCTACACTGTAAAACATTGCAGACAGTTAAACGTAAAAAAAGTAAGTTGCCCTGCTGCCTTAAATTTGTAAGTTAACTCTAGTCAAGACTTCATACAATTCAAGACTTTCTTAAGTTGAGTTAGGGCTTCCGCACACCGGCTCCGACAAAGTGCTGCGCACTGCTCAGCTAAAATTCGATTCCATTGTTTTCAATAGAACCACGCACACTGGCGCCGATGTCCGCGGACATTCGCCGATGTCGGATAGCAATTAGAAACAATTTTGTCGCCGCCGCCCATTGACTATCAATGCAATGTTCGTGTGAAATTGGGTTTGGGGGTCCGAATTCTGTCAGAAGCAAAAGTGCGCCGCAGTGCTGTCAGAGCCAGTGTGCGGCTGGCCTTAGCTTACAACCTTAAGGCAGCAGGGCAACTTACTTTTTTACGTTTGACTGGCTGTGATGTCTTAAGAAAATTAAAAGTTTGGTTCCGGTTGGTTGTCAGCTTTGGTCATGGGTCGGTCGGATTTTTTTTTCTTTCTTTTTTTTTTTAATGTCCGACACCCCCAACCCCTCATGCGCCAGATTTCGTCATAAACGTTGTTGGAACAATGCCAAGGACGATAGTGGAGTGAGGCCTGCTAAAGCTACAATGAAATAGCCTACAATAAGCATTAATGAGCCAATACTGACCGTCACCGAAATGAGGATGCGTAATAGCCTACCGTTTCTGGCAAAACTTGTCCAGCTGTCAGTTCCCTGACACTGCTATTTTAACTCCTGTAGACCTATGTCCCGTTTACTTTTTTGATTCCTTTCCATCATCCGTTGTAGACCATATTTTCATTGGGATGAAAGTTCTGGCTTGCAAACATTCCATTTACTCACTTTTTTGTTTTACGCGAGGATGTAGATACCTGAGGCGATATGAATGATAATGACGGGTGATTGAGGGGCAACATCGTCATTGTCATTAAATCATCATTGTAGGAAACTGTAGTAGTCCTAGGTCTTCATCGAACAGTCGTATTTGTGGCGACATCATCGTTCTTTTCTATTTCATTATTTGGAGGAGGTGCGGAGAGTCAGACAGTGACAGGCGCCCTGCTCCTGTGCAATGGTGGAGGGACAAGCAGAGAGAGAGAGAGCGAGAAAATAACGGGCGCAGGCCAACGGACTTCTTGGTTAACCACCAAGCCTTGTGGTAAATGAAAGAATGAAGGAAAACTTGGGCAAAGCATCCTTCTCTCATATTACCTTATTTTACAAGGTATTGATACAGTGCTACTTTAGTATTGTTATAACGAGTTATGCATCTCGTCGAACATGCAGCGCGACTGAATGGAAGCCCTTTTCTAACACGACGAGACAATATCAATACATTCAAAAATCGTGGATACTCATGATGTTGTCTTTGTGTTGCATTTCGAGGCGGGTGGTCAGGCTGTGTCAGTGTCGGGTGAGGTAAGGCTACTGACTTATTATTTGACAGGCATTTTCGCCAGGTTCCCAAACTATCCTGCATCATAAGCTATTAGTCTGCAAGAACGCTATGAGGCAAGTTGTTTAAAACTTACGAGCTACAACGACTACCAATTAGCATGGTGTAGCATAATAATTAGCCTACAACGTGACCGAGTAGGTGCGCAACTCTGCAGTGACATTTGGGGTTTTCTAACATCAAGCCGGCGGCCCTTATGGCGCGCGCGCGGGTTTTGCTCCTATGTGGATAGTCATGCGATGCAAATTCAGTAACTTGCAGGCAGGTAGAAAGTGAGATATTGCGAGTTATGGGAATGAAGTAACGTGTTGCGTCTTGTCTATATGAACAACCGTCCACACAACAGCGATATATTTTTTGAGGATTCCAAAAACTCAAAAAAAATGTTTGGGGTCGCACAAAAAATGATAGGGTCGGTCGGCAACCGGAACCAAAACATTATTTTTTCTAGGCCCAGTGTACACACCTAGTAGCATATCCATACATAAGGACAACTAAAGGGCTGGGAACTGGCTGTTGCACAGTATCTCACTTCACAGGGCTGGCTTTGTCATCGTCTGCCCTTGTTTTGTGTACACTTCCCATGATAAGTGCCCAACCAAACACACACACACACGCACGCAAAACCCTTCATCATCATAATGAAACACTGGCTGTCAGCAAATAAGTGAAGATGTCCTTCAAAAAACACTAATACAGGTCTGACGAAAAGCTGTCGAAGCAAAAATCATCATCAAGTCCACAGACAGCTGAAATGAATAACAGTGAGAACTATGGAAAAAGTAGCCAGAATTTAATAAAGGCTTTTGAATTTTGATAAGGAGTGTCCATAACGTTTTGTTTTCATTTTTCATTTGGCTATTTGGATGAAACAGGAGACAGTAGAGTAGAGACATTTCACCGAGGCCTCATGATAATGGATCCCGGCGATCAATAAAGCTACTTTACTCTACTTTACTACCAAGTTAGACACAGACCTGCAAACTCGTCAAAGAAAAAAAGGTGACAAAAAAAACCTCTCCTGTTCTACACGATTCACGTGAATGACCTAATTGGCCGAGAAAAAGGTGACTGTCACCAAAGGTAATGAGAGAGAGTAATGAGAGGTCATAGAAACAAGTCAAACAACGTCAGATGAAGACTCTGCTGGGTCGAAACGCTGCATGACTTGAATAAACCTTCAAATCAGAGCGACATTGTGCTGACATCTTCTTTCTATTGTCAGATATGCCTTAGATCTGCACCTGGCCTCAGCGAGGTGGGATGTGCATACTTTTACTCTTCTGAAGTAATGAGAGAGCAGACAGCCTAAACACCCTTCTTGCCTCCACTCAGACAGGTAGATTGTAGTCTAAGTGACAGTGGAAGTGAAGTACTCGACCTGGCACTGCTGAAGCAGAGAGGAAAACGCTCATGTCACACACAAAACACACTCAACAAGAAGTTAATAGCACACTTCCATGTGAAGGACTCTTGGCATGTACACACTGAAATCCACACAGAGACACACAGACACACACTCAGACAGACATACACACAGACACATAGGCACACAGATACAGACATACACACAGACACATACAGTAAGCACACAGGGGCACACTCAGACAGACATACACACAGACACAGGCAAACGAAGACACACATGGATAGACACAGACACGCACGAGCGCACTCACGCATGCACACACGAGTTTCTCTCACCTTGCCTTAATGCCATCAAAAAGCCTGTACTAAGTAAGGGATAATTGACTTCACAGTGTGCGGATAACAGAAAAATGCTGAGGTGCTGATGCGGTTAAGATGCAAAGCAGAGTGCGAAGAGCATTATTTTTCTCTTATCTGCACGCTGTGAAGACAATTATCCCGCTTATACCACGGTTGCCACATTTGTCTTAAATTTACATTGGGAATCATTCCCATGCTCTAATGACTAAAACAAAAGTTTGGTGTAGAAATACTTTATTCCACCACCAGCTGCTTCTGTTCATAACTTACTGGCGAAAACCAAGCAAACAAAACGTTTCAGAGGAAGCTTTGTCCCCCCTGCCATTAGAGAAATAAACAATATAGCCTCTAAACAAAGACAGTGATATAAGAGAAATATACAATATAGCCTCTAAACATAGACGGTAATGGAAAAATTTATTTTTTTATTCTGTTTAACCGCTTTACCATATTTCTATTTTCTTACATATTTATCTAATTTTATTTACATGTATCAAACTACTATCATTTGTTTTATTCTTGTCCTTGCGACTCCATGTCTTTTCAATGGGATGAGTGCAGCTCACTTGACTGCAAATCAAATCTGATGGTCACCTGGGGCGAAATAGACATGTAGAGTCATCGCTGTTATTCTGGTGATCCGTGGCTGGTGTTTCCAGACATGTGATGCACAGAAGCAAGGAGTGGAACTCGCACACCGATAGTTGATGCAATAATTTCTTTATTGGTTTACATATATACAATTGCTAAAAATGTGCTATCCACATGTGCAAAACGTTCTCGGTCACCAGACCTTCCTCAGTGCAAACACTTCCTCACTCACCCATTAGGACTGGAGTTACTGGCGCGACACCCCTCTGTCTTGTCTCAGATGTGTGATGCCACATGTGTAAATTCAGCGTAATGCTTGCAACCTCTGCGACTTTTTTTTTTTTTTTACTTCCTTGGCACCTTGATAAGCAAGTGTTATGCACTCAGAAAAGTGGGACTACTTCATAGGTGTGTGTATACATAGGTAGTTAATCAACACTCTGTTTAACACATCACAGTATGAAATTCCAACCTGCTGTGGTATAAGTAAAATGTCCAGATGTGATCTTGAGGAATGACATTAGTATATGTATATGAACCTTCCGGCAGTGGCCCAGGGAAAAAATAAAGGTGAGAGAGAGAGAGAGAGAGAGAGAGAGAGAGAGAGAGAGAGAGAGAGAGAGAGAGAGAGAGAGAGAGAGAGAGAGAGAGAGAGAGAGAGAGAAAGAAAGAGAGAGAGAGAGAGAGGGAGAGAGAGAGAGAGAGAGAGAGAGAGAGAGAGAGAGAGAGAGAGAGAGAGAGAGAGAGAGATGAGATACAAGTTCAGCAAGAGTGGGAGTCGGAGTTGGATCTGAGTGTTGTGGTGTGGCGGTGATGATTGTTCTGCTGCAACTTGATCTGCTCCTGACAACTTCTCTTTCCGGCCCTGACATAGGGTGCATCCAAATATGTGACCTTGCCTCCTCCACTTGTGCTTGTCTCCTCGTCCCGCCTCCTGGCCCCTCCTCCGTGGAGAAAACGATAAAGTTTCCCAGCTGTCAGCCTCGCCAAAACAACTTTTGAGGGACTGTTTCATTCACCATCCCAATTGCAAATGAGAAAAAGACTTTACAATCGAGCTTTTGCAAGATATTCAAATATAATGCTGTTGTCAGTGATTTCATTATGACGAGAAGCAAGTGGAGGAGGCAAGGTCGCATATTAAAACGCACTCACAGTCTCCAAAGGACTCATGAAGGTTACTCTGCTCCTGACAACTTCTCTTTCCGGCCCTGACACAGTCTCCAAGGACTCATGAAGGTTACGGCACACCAGGACGCACATACACGCACACACACACAGACACACACACACACACACACACGCACGCAGGCACGCAGGCACGCAGGCACGCAGGCACACGCACTATTAAAATCCACACATCATCTAAATATCTCTCCCATACACATCTCTCCCAGCCATAGCAAGTCCGACAGGCGGACAAAGAGGCGTCCACTTGTTGCTTATTCAGGAGTAATGGCGCGATGCCCAATTCATCCCTTGTTTACTAGTTGGAATATCACGATCCAGTAGTAGGAGAAAAGCAGAAGTATGAAGAGGGTAACGCAAAAAATGGTGGTGAAGATCGTGTTTTGGCCCATTTAAGGAATGCGTTTCAGACGGACAGAATGCGTTTTAGACCGACAGACTGACGGATGGACATACCTCCTTATAGAGATGCTAGGACGCATCTAAAAAGTGCCCTCTCTCTCTCACGCACATATCAAACTACTTTTACAAGCTAAAGCTAATTTTACAAACAAAACAAGCGCCATTATTTTTTAACCACTGCTATAGTGTGAATTATTGATTTTAAATAGCGCCCATGCACATGCGCACACACACACAGACACAAGCACACACACATCGCACACACACACAGGGGGGTGCTGAGACACAGAATGAAAGACAGACACTGTGACAAAAAAAACAAACCTGAATGGATGGAGAAGAAAGGGGTGTGAGGACGAGGGCCTGTTGAGCCAAACCCATCTCCCCTCCCAATTCACACCTAATGAAACAAGCCTCTCCAACATCCTCTCTCTCTCTCTCTCTCTCTCTCTCTCTCTCTCTCTCTCTCTCTCTCTCTGTCTCTGTCTCTGTCTGTCTCTCTGTCTCTCTCTCTCTCTCTCTCTCTCTGTCTCTCTGTCTCTGTTTCTGTCTCGGTCTCTATCTCTCTCTCTCTCTCTCTCCAGACACCACAGAGAAACCACCTGTGCACTTGCCAGACATGACAGCGGAGGGTGTGGATCAAGAGAATATTCCCCCATCCCATCACCACCGTGCCATCACCATGACTATGCCATCCCATCTGATGTCAACACCAAATAGCCCCCGCTCCCCTCCCCCACTCACCCCCCGACTCGCTTCCTTTCCCTCTCTTTCACTTCTTCCCACTCTTACTGTTTCCAGAGTGGTGCCGCTACCTGCGAACCGCCTGAACTTTTACACAGGTCGCTGTGTGTTACATGGATGAACTTGCTGACATCCGCGTCCATTGTGCGTCACTGTGTGTTACATGGATGAACCTGCTGACGTCCACGTTGTCATCACGGTTTGCGAAGAAAAAAACAAGCTTTTTTTGGGTTTGCATCACGAGCCAACTCTCCGGTTCTCAAATTTACGGCTCAGACTTACGGCGTGAGTACACAGACCGGTTCGATAGATTAGGTGTGGGAGCGGGCACGGGCACAGCATGGTTCTCTGTCGGCCTGAATGTGCCTTCTGTTACCCCCCATCCCCCCTTTTCTCTCTCTGTAAATAGTTTTGTTTTTCTCTTCATTTATTTTTATTAGTTTTTTTTGTTAGTTTGTTTTCTTTAATCTACTTTTATACATTTTAAGAGTGTAATATGATCTGATAGTACTAATTGTTTTAATGAAGTATCCTTAACATTCTAAATTCTCTCTGACCAATCTTTGACCCTGCTCCCTTTCACATCTCAACACCATCCATCTATTTCTCTCTACATCTCTTTCACCTCCTTCTGTGCTGCCTGTTTGGTTTATCTTACCCAAATGGTCCCCCTCCCTCTCTGTGCTCACGTCTTCATTCAATCATGATGTGGGAAACGCTTTAGAATANGGTTCTTC
>NW_026945566.1:2470216-2482716 GCF_034702125.1 Engraulis encrasicolus | reverse complement strand
GGGAGGGGTGGGAGTTATTACTTAATGCTGAGAGTCTCTGCAGCTCAGCTTGATTCCACTGCCTACAGACAAAACACAAAAGATGGAACAATACTTGAATTGCATGTGAGAGATAAGACAAAAAAGAGAAAGCTAGAGACACACAGATAGAGAAAGACAGGCCGAGTGCGGGAGGGAGGAAGTGTGTGTGTGAGTGAGAGAGAGAGAGAGAGTGAGTGAGTGAGTGAGTGAGTGAGTGAGTGAGTGAGTGAGTGAGTGAGTGAGAGAGAGAGAGAGACAGAGAGACAGAGAGACAGAGAGAGAGACAGAAAGAGTTGGCGAGAAAGAAAAAGAGAGACAGAGAAAGAGTGGGAGAGGGAGAGGAAGAGAGAGAGAAAGAGAGAGAAAAAGAGGGAGAGAGAGAGAGATTGAGAAACAGTGGGAGAGGGAGAGGGAGAGAGAGAGAGAGAGAGAGCGAGAGAGAGAGAGAGAGAGAAAGACAGAAAGAGTTGGCGAGAGAGAAAAAGAGAGACAGAGAAAGAGTGGGAGAGGGAGAGGAAGCGAGAGGGAAAGAGAGAGAAAAAGAGGGAGAAAGAGAGAGAGATAAAGACGGATAGAGAGAAAGAGAGATTGAGAAACAGTGGGAGATGGAGAGAGAGAGAGAGAGAGAGAGAGAGAGAGAGAGAGAGAGAGAGAGAGAGAGAGAGAGAGAGAGAGAGAGAGAGAGAGAGAGAGAGAGAGAGAGAAAGAGTTGTCGAGAAAGAAAAAGAGAGACAGAGAAAGAGTGGGAGAGGGAGAGGAAGAGAGAGAGAAAGAGAGAGAAAAAGAGGGAGAGAGAGAGATAAAGAAGGATTGAGAGAAAGAGAGATTGAGAAACAGTGGGAGAGGGAGAGAGAGAGAGAGAGAGAGAGAGAGAGAGAGAGAGAGAGAGAGAGAGAGAGAGAGAGAGAGAGATAAAGAAGGATTGAGAGAAAGAGAGAATGAGAAACAGTGGGAGATGGAGAGAGAGAGAGCGAGAGAGAGAGAGAGAGAGAGAGAGAGAGAGAGAGAGAAATAGAGAGAAAGAGTGGGAGGGAGAGAGAGAGAGAGACAGAGAAAGAGTGCAAGAAAGAGAGAGAGAGAGACAGAGAAAGAGTGCGAGAAAGAGAGAGAGAGAGACAGAGAAAGAGTGGGAGGGAGAGAGAGAGAGAGAGGGTGAGAGAGTAGGAGAGTTAGGAAGTTGGCATTAGTAAGGTACTGTTAGAGGGCAGATTAAAGCCCTCAAAACAGTGCAGAGCAGCACACACACAAACACAGTCTGTATGATGTAAGTTGTTGGGCAAAGATTTCCTCTTCTTACAATTTGCTGGCAACAGTTTCTGATAACACCCCTGAGGGGGGGGTTGTGTCTGTGTGTGTGAGTGTGTGTGTGTGTGTGTGTGTGTGTGTGTGTGTGTGTGTGTGTGTGTGTGTGTGTGTGTGTGTGTGTGTGTGTGTGTGTGTGTGTGTGTGTGTGTGTGTGTGTGTGTGTGTGTATCTCTAATCCTGACGGTGGGTGAAGGGGTGCTTCGGCTGCCCAAATCACCTTGCCAGCTGTTCTACCACACAGGGCAGACTGGCGGGTCAAAAACACACGTACGCACACGCACACACACGCATACGCAAACGCAAACGCACACGCACACGCACACGCACACGCACACGCACACGCACACACACACACACACACAGAGAGGGCTGCTATGACATCATGGTGCTGGTTTGTGGTATCTAACACACACACACACACACACACACACACACACACACGTTGTGTTGTGTTGTGTCAGACTGTAAAGACTAATACCACTCCTGTGTCTGCCATAATAGGACTTCTGAACTTCATAGCTCCTACAAACCATTTCAGCAAACCATCGAACAAAGACACAGACGCACACACGCACGCACAACACACACACACACACACACACACACACACACACACACACACACACTCACGAGCACACAAACCATTTCAGCAAACCATCGAACACCGACACAGATACACACATGGACGCACAACACACACACACACACACACAAGCACACAAACTATTTGAGCAAACCATGGAACACAGACAGACACAGACACAGACGCAGGCACACGCACCACACACACACACACACACACACACACACACACACACACACACACACACACACACACACACACACGCATACAGGTGGTTGATGTTTAAGGTCGTAACACACTTAAAGGAGGAAACATTATTCCAATTCATGAAAAAATGGGTGGAAAAATTGGAAAAATAGAAAAAAATAAAGCACTCAGCGGTTTGTGGAATTTCGATTATTTTTTGTCATTTTTGGGAAAATGTATCCTGTGGTGTGACATCATTGGTGTGACATTTCTGTAAGATACAATAAAATGATTAATGTTCTGCAAAAACATATCCCCAATTGTCTTTCTGCTTTTGTTCCTTTAACCCCCACCCCCCACACACACTACTACCCACCCGCACACGCCTATGCATCGTACAGGCAGACAACTGTGATTTCACTGCATGGTTTTTACCATCAGGTGAAGGGGACCGCCATGGGTTCCCCATTTGCCCCAAATTACGCAAACCTGTTCATGGGCAAATTTGAGGAGGACTTTGTTTATTCTTCTAAAAATTCTTTCTTGAATGTCTTAAATGCTATTTTCGCTTTATTGATGACATATTCTTTGTGTTTAAGGGCACTGAAGAACAACTTCACAATTTCCATGACTTTCTGAATTCTAGGCTGGATTCGATATATTTCACTTTGGAGTATGACAAGTCATCTATTTCTTTCCTTGATGTGAATGTTTCTAGGTCCACAGGTCCGGTTCTGCAGATGTCGGTTTTTCGAAAACCTACCGATAGAAATAACTTTTTACATTCTAAAAGCTATCACCCTCCCTCAATGAACAAATCTCTCCCCTATAGTCAGTTCCTGCGTATGAGGAGAATTTGCAGCACTGCTGATGAATTTGAGAGCCAGGCCAAAATTATTTATGAACGTTTTTTGTCAAAAAGTTACGACCGTGAAAATCTGGACTCATGTTTGGACAGGGCACGTCACATGGAACGGGAATCCTTGCTTGAGAAAAAAGAAGTTAAGTCTGATAACCGCATTGTTTTGTCTTCAACCTTTTCTCCTCTTTCCTCTGACGTGAAGGCAACTGTGAAAAGGCATTGGCACATACTGTCCAGCGACTCGCAGATTGGCCACTCTTTCCAAGATCCTCCTCTTTTTGCTTTTAAAAGATTTCCAAATGTGCGAGATTCTTTGGTAAGGGCTGATAGTTTCACCCCACCTACTAACTGGCTTACTAATCTTGACCCGGGTAACTACCCCTGCAGAAACTGCGTAAATTGCAATGCAATAATTAAGGGCAATGCCTTTCTACACCCACGTACCGGCAGGTCATTCTCTGTAAGGGGGAGAATAACGTGCCGCACCACTTTTGTGGTCTACTTGTTGAAATGTCCGTGCGGATTTGGCTACGTTGGGAAAACTAATCGTGAACTAAGAATACGAATAAACGAACACAAAAGCAACATACGTAATCATGACATTAAGTCTTCTGTGGCAAGACAGTTTAATGAATGTGGCCATGATGTGTGTACACTTAGATTCCAGGGCATCGAGTTAGTCAAGCCTCTTAAACGAGGTGGCGACAGGGAGCGCCACCTGCTCCGAAGAGAGGCCTATTGGATATTTACGCTCCAAACAGTCCAACCCAATGGGCTTAATGAAGAACTAACTTTAACTAGTTTCTTGTAATGTATTGGACTTCCTTTCCTTTGTAGGTTCACTGGGCTCTGATGGGCAAACGAGCGTTATGGGGGTGGGTGTATTGCGCACTGATGGGGTTTAGCCCATTATTTATTTATTTACCTATGGGGATGAAAGGGGTAGGTAGGAGTGAAGGCTGCTGTTTTCTTTATGAATACAATTTCTTAGTAAAAAATGTTTGGGTGACTGGTTATGCCATTACATTTATTAGTCTTAATGTTGGCTATGGTCAGCGATGGTACATGCTGCTGCCTTCATAACATTTTGATATATTTTTTATTATTTTTTTAGACATCCTACAATTCCAGCCTTGTTTTTCTTTTCCTTTTTTCCATTCTTTATTGTTCCTTTTGTTTTAAAGATATTGACGGTGTACTTTAATTGCTGCCTATAGGCTACACTGTGTTTTTGCACCCTTGGGTGCCACCCACTATCATGTGATCCACCTGCAGCTTGTGACCTCTCACCTCCCCTTTGATAAGATGCACCCCTGTCTTTGTTCTGAGTACCACGCACTGATGAAGGCTTGATAGCCGAAACGTGTTTGCTTTTTGGACATGGTGGTAATATAAACAAATAACGAGACGCAGTTTGTGAGTGCGGATTTTTCTTCCTTAAGTTTCACTGCATGGTTTCACTGTATTACTTGTAATAATTGTGTGAATGTGACAAATAAATATCCTGGTATCCTTATATCCTTGCATGATGCATGAAAAATAAGTGAGGGTTGAGTAACACAATGCCTAAGCATGTCACACCACAGGACATGAAGTCCCACCACAGGAAAATCACTGCATTGTGGCCATTTTAATCCTTTTGTATTCGTGACTCACATCCGAGCTCATGCTAACTAGATAATGATATTGTGTTTAACCTTAATATGTTTTTTCACTCATGAAAAACACTTTTTTCCTTCCATAAGAGCAGTCACACCACGGGACACCATAAATGAACCTAAGCATTGTGTGACAGAAACATTTGCAATATGAAGACATATTAAGAGGTTAATAGTCACCTTAAACTTCCACACCACTCTGCAATAACTGAGGTATAACTGGTTAGGAGCCAGTCTTTAAGACCCTTGTAGTTGGCCTTGCAGCTGCCCGTCCACAAACCTGACATGTCACCCTGCAAGACGCAATTTGTGTTACGAATTTGAACTTGTAGTTAATATTACTGTATTGAGTTTTTCCACATTCATATTTTTTAATATAAGGTTAATATTTATGCAATCATGCCAAATGCTTTATAAATGATTCAAAATGTTGTTGGTTTATTTTATAGCTGTATATATTCCAGGTTGTATTAATGTTACAGTCACACCACAGGACATTTGACATATAAACCTTTCCATAAATCTGAACAAAAATGTTTCTTCTCATCTAAGACTAATATGAAACATGATGTGTCACATCTTTTTTCATTTATATTTGTTTTCAAGAGGAAAAATATCAATTTTGTAGGTTTTTAACTAGTGTTACGTAAAAACAGGGTGTCATGTCAACCTCCCATACACACACACACACACACACACACACACACACACACACACAAAAATACCATGTTAACTGTTACTGACCCCTTATGTAACCCCCTGCTTAAGTTCCACTTTCGTCTCGCGTCCCCCTTGGCTTGCCTTCGCCTGTGTTTGATTGTGTGTGTGTGTGTGTGTGTGTGTGTGTGTGTGTGTGTGTGTGTGTGTGTGTGTGTGTGTGTGTGTGTGTGTGTGTGTGTGTGTGTGTGTGTGTGTGTGTGTGTGTGTGTGTGTGTGTGGCCCGCGGCCTCGTTGGCTTCAATCCCACGCATTGCCTTTGCCTGTGTGTGTGTGTGTGTGTGTGTGTGTGTGTGTGTGTGTGTGTGTGTGTGTGTGTGTGTGTGTGTGTGTGTGTGTGTGTGTGTGTGTGTGGCCCGAGGCCTCGTTGGCTTCAATTCCCACGCATTGCCTTTGCCTGTGTGTGTGTGTGTGTGTGTGTGTGTGTGTGTGTGTGTGTGTGTGTGTGTGTGTGTGTGTGTGTGTGTGTGTGTGTGTGTGGTCCATGTCCCCCTTGGCTTGAATCTCAGGCTCTGCCTTTGCCTTGTGCCTTCGCCTTTCAATAGAGGCCGATAAGTGGCCTGGCTGTCATGGCACGTTAGACCCCACTCTCCATCACATTACATAAGGAGACCCAGGGAGGCCAGCGAGAAGAGGAGGAGAAGAAGGAGAGGAAGAAGAGAGGGAGGAGAGAAGGAGGGATAGGAGAGAGAGGAGGGGGAGATATTGTATGAAGAAGAAGAGGAAGAAGAGAAGAAGGAGAGGAAGAAGAGATGGAGGGATAGGAGAGAGAGGGGGGGAGATATTGTATGAAGAAGAAGAGGAAGAAGAGAAGAAGGAGAGGAAGAAGAGAGGGAGGGATAGGAGAGAGAGGGGGGGGATATTGTATGAAGAAGAAGAGGAAGAATAGACGAAGACACAGGAGAGAGAGGGGGGGGTTGTATGTGTGTATGCTTAGGTATCCATAGTGTGGCCAGCATGTGACGGAGGAAGAGAGGAAGAGAGAGAGAGAGAGAGAGAGATAGAGACAGAGACAGAGAGACAGAGACAGAGACGAAGAGAGAGCGAGAGAGACAGACAGACAGACAGACAGACAGACAGAGAGAGAGACCAAATGAGGGTCAGAGACCACATTGCAAGACTTTTATGTTTTACTCCATGTTTTATTAGCAGGCTTGTAATGTTACTAAATTACTTTTATGATGACTTCCATTTTTGACAATTAAGTACTCTTGACTCTCTTGATTTCCCCCCTCTCTCTTACATTATGCGCCTACCTGCTTAAACTCAAGAGCCGGTGACTTACAGCAAGCAAGCATACAGGGTAACGCAGCAGAACACACAGCCGAAAAGAAACAGATCATGGAGAGTGATGTGCAAGTGATAATGGTGTATGGCAATATTAGACTGTGGGTTTTGGATCATTTTCTGATTTTGAGTTTATGTGCGATCGCCCGTCATATTGGGCATGCATGCATTGGCTATAAAGGCTGCGTGTTTCCTTTATCCATCAACGTGTGTGTATGTGTGTGTGTGTGTGTGTGTGTGTGTGTGTGTGTGTGTGTGTGTGTGTGTGTGTGTGTGTGTATGTGTGTGTGTGTGTGTGTGTGTGTGTGTGTGTGTGTGTGTGTGTGTGTGTGTGTGTGTGTGTGTGTGTGTGTGTGTGTGTGTGTGTACATACCGTCATACTGCGCAAGTGTGCATGAGTGTATGTGTCTCACCATCCAGGAACATTAAGCAATATATAGGATTGCTCATGATCCAGGAATATGCAGCGATATATAGGATTGCTAATGTACAGTATAGACTCACATGGTCCAATAAAAATAAAGTTGCATTTAGCTCCACACATGGGGGTGGAATGGGGTGGCATCTGGCGCTGTCCGATGAGAATATGATGATGGAGGTAATCTCCCATACTCTAACTATAACTCTCACACACGCACGCACGCACGAGCACACACACACACACACAGAAGTCCACACCATATGATCCCACATCGTCACTGGGCCAGACATGTGCTTGAAGCTCACGTGGGAGAGAGAGTGAGAGTGCGCACATACATGACTCTTAATGCGTTAAACGTGTATGTCTGTGCATGTTTTAATGTGTATGTGTGTGTGTCTGTGTGTGTGTGTGTGCGCGCGTGCTTTATGTGTGTGTGCGCGCATGTGTGTGAGGTGAGTGCATTTTAAATCAGCTAGTGAGTACATGCATGTGTGCACATGTTACTTTTGTGCGTGATATTTGTTGGAATACTTGAATGGAGTTCTTGCATGTGTGTAATTGTGTGTGTGTGCGTGCGTGCGTGCGTGTGTGTGTGTGTGTGATTACGTATGTGTGTGTGTGTGTGCGTGTGTGTGTGTGTATGTGTGTGATTATATATCACTGATTCTTGAGAAAGTGGCTAAAACAGGTTGTAATGTTGACAGAAAAAAACAAAGTGAATTACAAAATTATATGGTATATCCTCGTAGACTAAGGTCTTGGCTTTTCAGAAATGCACAAGGCCAATCTCCCCATTATGTATTTTTTTCAGAAATCAGGCTTTTCTCCGATCATACCTTGTTTTTTGTCAACACCGTCAGACACAATTAAAAGTTATTAAAATTGTATTGATTTGGTTGCATATGTATCTGGAGTTTTTAAGTGATTATGTGTATTTTTTGGTTCACACATATGCCTTTAAATGTTGAAAATTCACTTTTGTTCTATTTTAATACTGTTTCATGTGTTCTAATTTTAAAATATGTACCGTCATACGATGCTTACTTAACGCCTAAATACAACAAACATTTTTTTGTAATTTCACAAATATTCGTGTAGGCTTAAATTGGCTATTACTTTGATATTTCAACAACTCCTAAGGAAAATGTTGTAAGCACATTCCTTTAAAATGTCCAAAACTCCTTCTTACGGTGGTGACTTAAGAACTGACAGTGGTGACAGTAATCTGAGAGTGGTGAAAGTGGCCTAATTAGTACCTGCATTTAGCTAAATAAATAGCCCTCTCAAGTCAATGGCATCTTGCATAAACACTTTATTTTTGTGTGTGCACAGTATGAGCATGTGTTTTTACTTCATTAGTTAGATTACCTAGGAAGTAAGCCACTGGTTGTTGAAAATGTGGTAAAAAACAGCTTTTAAGTTGTTCAAATCCAAAATATAGAGGTGTATTATCATAGATGTAGGTCTTGGCTGTGCAGTGAATGCATTGGCCAAGCTCCCCATGTTTAACATTTTTCATAAAATGGGCTCTTTCTTGTTTTGTCAACAGCGGCAGACAGAATTAGAAGTAAAAACACATGTTTACTGTATTAAAGTGAATTACTTTAACAATTCAACATAACTGTAGATACTTATTGTATGCATATTCTTAAAACATGTCAAAAACACGTAAAACATGTGTTTTTTGGTGAACTCCATCAGATGTCACCACCGTCAGGTTTTCTGACAAAAAAAACCTCCAAATGCACCTCAGTGGTGGCTAGAGTATCATTTTGGATCAGAGCTATTACTAACATGCCTAGTAATGTTTCATTAACCAGCACAATTTAGTATAATATGGAACAACATGATGAGCAGAACAAAATCTGACGGTGGTGACATCTGACGGTGTGAGACAAAAAAGCACTCTTTTAAATATTATGCATTGTTTGTTCACATTAGCCATTTCATTTTCGCTCTGTTTCTTGGGTGCTTCATACCTTTTCTGAAAAAAATTATATTTATTAACATTAATGTAATACAATACTATTAAAACCCCCGACGGTGTTGACAGTTTATGGTTGGGACAGTACCAGTGTCCAAACAAATTAACAAATTGAAGACAAAATAATAAACTTACAGGAGCTTCAGTGATGGTGAAGTAGGCAGTAGAGCTAAAGGTTTGAAAAGGGGTCCTCAGTAATGAAAATTACCTTGTGCATACCTGATTTTATTGTCTTTTAGAAAAAATCTGACGGTGGTGACCAATATGCTGGACACATTTTGAGCAATCAGTAAATAATAGTAAATATTGTTTTACATCCACTATGTGCACATCTGTAGAACCACTTTAATATGGTCTTCCACATCATGGTGATATTGTTCAATTCTGTTAGTGATTTTTGTATTTTAAGTCAATTGAAATGATGATGCCAGTCCTTGGGACAGGCGTTTTTACAGGGTGTGGACAGGTTTATAGCCATGAAAAGTAATACAATTACACTTAAATATTTCAAACAAAAATGTATTCGTGTGACAGACCCCTTGGCCATTACCTGGGTTCATTTTGTTTGTGAAAATTTAGTTGATTTTCAACAGAATTAATATTTTACTGCAGGGACATGTTTTTGCCAAACTTTCAAGAATCAGTGATATGTGTTTTGTATGTGTGTGTGTGTGTGTGTGTGTGTGATTATGTGTGTGTATGATTATGTATGTGTGTGTGTGTGTGTGTGTCTACTGAGGTTCTGTTAATACTGTACTTTAATCTCAGTCAGAAGAGGACCGGGCTGCAGCAGGAGAGGAGACCTCCTACACAGGGGATTGGAGCAGAATCAATTTCCTCTCTCTCTCTCTCTCTCTCTCTCTCTCTCTCTCTCTCTCTCTCTCTCTCTCTCTCTCTCTCTCTCTCTCTCTCTCTCTCTCTCTCTCTCTCTCTCTCTCTCCCCCTCTCTCTCTCTCTCTCTCTCTCTAGGTTTTATTCCCTCTTTGTCTCTCTGCGCTGCCCCCCCTCTCGCTCTCTCCCCTGCCCTCCTCTGAAGGTATTATTATTCTTTCTCTCTCTCTCTCTCTCTCTCTCTCTCTCTCTCTCCTTAAGCTGCAGTGGTCTTCCATGGCCAGGCAGTGGAGCGAGGGACCAGACAGCCTACCTCTTGACAGCTGCACTCACCCAGCAGGAGAAAGGTGGACAAGGGACAAAGAAGAGGGACCGAATTCACCGAAGATTTGAGCTTTAATTCACCTCAAAGAATGTGTACACTGTCTGCGCTTCCTCTTCTTTTATTCTCAATGCTGATGCAATTCAAAAATTGTTGCATGACTTGGTTGAAAAACATTTTCTTTTCAGCCAGTGTAGACACACTTAACAAAAAAAAGATTAACAGATTACCATGACATATACGATGAGACAGAGATCATGGGCACGCGCATACGTTTAATGCACTCAGGGCAGCCACCAGGGCAACAGTGCAAAGGGGTCAGTTGTCCAGGACCCAGGGAGAGAGGGGGCCCAGAAGCGGGATCTCATAGCATTGTATGTATTTAGAGGGGGGGCCCTTCAAATGAGTTTGTCCCAGGCCCGGACAAAGCTGTCAGCGGGCCTGCTCCAACCCATCTGACTGCTGCGGATTACAGGGTCAAAGTGGCACATGTGACTGTGGCAAGATACATTTCTTATACAAAGACGTAAATGTATAAGTATACGGGTCATGCTAGGACAGCCGAGACTGGTTTAGTAACTTTTAGTTAGTAGTCTTGCCTACAGTGGAGAGCTGCGTAGGACTCTTTCCTGGCACAGAAGGCATCGCAGGAGGACAAACAGCACCAACCACATCCACTGTTTGGAACGCATTCAAATGTATTGCGTCATCAAATGTATTGCACTTTTTACAGGTTACCTGTGATCACCAGTAGAGCAGTTAAAGAGTGACCTGTGTATGTGTCCGTGAGACAGAGACGGAGAGAGAGAGAGAGAGAGAGAGAGAGAGAGAGAGAGAGAGATGGCCGTCAATAGATAGATAAAGACGGAGACAGACAGAAAGAGAGAGAGAGAGAGGGAGCGAGAGAGAGAGAATAATACCTGCAGAGAGAGAGAGAGAGAGAGAGAGAGAGAGAGAGAGAGAGAGAGAGAGAGAGAGAGAGAGAGAGAGAATAATACCCGCAGAAAGAGAGAGAGAGAGAGAGAGAGAGAGAGAGAGAGAGAGAGAGAGAGAGAGAGAGAGAGAGAGAGAGAGAGAGAGAGAGAGAAAGAGAGAGAGAGAGAGATGGCAGGCAATAGATGGAGAATGACAGAGCAAAGGAGAGGTCACTTGTCTGTCCATTAGTCTGTCTATCTACCTGTCTGCGTGTGTGGTCATCAGCCATTAGTCTGTCTATCTACATGTCTGGGTGTGTGGTCATCAGCCTGTTCCTCTATCTGTCTACCCCTCTATCTGTCTCTCTGTCAGTCTCTCCACCAGCATGTGAAGGGTTTGAAGGGCTCATTCACATCAGTTTTGCCGAGTAAGCGTTCCCTCCTTTCCCATGACTCAGCACAATTACATACAAAAGAATGTAATAGAATACATACACTTGACAACACACACACACACACACAGACATACGTGCACGCACAAACACACATTTTGAGGAGATCTAATACTTCCATCAATGGGAAACAACCTCATTAACGTACAAGTTCATGTAGACTCTGGTAAAATAATACCATCAAATCTCCGTGCTTGGCCAGTGTTTAGAGATGTAGTATAATAATAAATACATTTAAATTTAAACAAATAAATAAAAATAAATCTGTTTTGTATAGCACTTTTCATGGTACTCAAATACTCTCTACAGGAGGTTCGCACACACACACACACACACACACACACACACACACACACACACACACACACACACACACACACACACACACACACACACACACACACACACACACACACACACACACACACACACACACACACACACATGCATGTGTGTATCCTCCTCACCTCACTTTGCACTACAGACCTCCTGCCTGCTGCTGGATTCACACTCTGGAGAGGTGTGTGGGTGCGCGTGTGTGTGGGGGCGTGCGTGCGTGCGTGCGTGCGTGAACTCTGCACAAGCAACACTGAATGACGTCACTGAGTGTGGACATTACATGTGGATGGAGAGAAAGATTGAGGACACAAAGAAGCACGCACGCACGCACGCACGCACACACACACACACACACACACACACACACACTCCCTCGCCTCGTGACCTCAGCTTGCCTGGGCGGCCAGGGTGTTCTTGCATGCCTGCGCCTGTGCACACCATACGCATACTCATATAGGATGATACAAGTTATGGTGCCTCTCTGTCAGTCTGTGACCCGTTGTGGGTGCGAGGCGTGATTGAGAGAGGGAGAATGAGGCTGGAGGACATGTCCACGCTTGTTACAGCTGAACAAAATTCCAATAGACAGTATGGGGAATAGGGAGCACCACAGCAGTC
>NW_026945566.1:2450216-2462716 GCF_034702125.1 Engraulis encrasicolus | reverse complement strand
TTATGACTGGAAAAATGGCACTTTTCATACAAGAAAAGGGGGATCTTCTCCATGGTCCGCCATTTTGAATTTCCAAAAATAGCAATTTTTAGCTGCAAAAATGACTCTACTTGGACCATATTAGAAAATATGTGTTTATTACTTAGTAAACGTTCATGTAAAGATCAAATTTGGCAATAGGCAGCCCAGTTTCAATGAGCAGCATAGTTGCAGTACCTTTTTTGACCATTTCCTGCACAGTGTCCCTTTAATGTGTCATTTTAATATAATACGAGATACTACAGACCAGTAATGAAGCGTTTTCTTTTAGTCGGGGAGGCTATGGAGTCAGGGTGTTGGCTCTTGGGCCCCCAGGCCTGGACCCTATAGGCCCATGCAGTAATCAGTTCTTACCCCAAACAGCAGAGGAGGAGAGGAGAGGAGAGGAGAGGAGAGGAGAGGAGATGAGTGGAGAGGAGAGGAGAGGAGAGGAGAGGAGAGGAGTGGAGAGGAGAGAGGAGAGGAGGAGAGGAGGAGAGGAGAGGAGAGGAGAGGAGAGGAGATGAGTGGAGAGGAGAGGAGAGGAGAGGAGAGGAGTGGAGAGGAGAGGAGAGGAGAGGGAAGAGGAGAGGAGAGGAGAGGAGAGGAGAGGAGAGGGGAGAAGAGGAGAGGAGAGGATTGGAGTGGAGAGGAGAGGAGGGGAGGGGAGAGAAAGAGAGGAGAGGAGAGGAGAGAAAGAGACAGGAGGGGAGAAGAGAGGATAGGATAGGAGAGGGGAGGAGAGGAGAGGAGAGGGAGTGGAGAGGGGAGGAGAAGAGAGAGAGGAGAGGAGAGGAGAGGAGAGGAGAGGAGAGGAGGGGAGTGGAGAGGAGGGGTGGGGTGAGGAGAGGAGAGGAGAGGAGAGGAGTGGAGAGGATGGGTGAGGAGAGGAGAGGAGAGGAGAGGGGAGGAGAGGAGAGAAGAGGAGTGGAGAGGAGAGGAGAGGAGAGGAGAGGAGAGGAGGGGTGGGGTGAGGAGAGGAGAGGAGAGGAGAGGAGAGGAGAGGAGAGGAGAGGAGTGGAGAGGAGAGGAGAGGAGAGGAGAGGAGAGGGGAGGAGAGGGGAGGGAGTGGAGAGGATAGGATAGGAGAGGGGAGGAGAGGAGAGGAGAGCGGAGTAGAGGAGAGGAGAGGAGGAGAAGGAGGAGGTGAGGAGAGGAGAGGAGGAGGAGAGGAGGAGAGCGGAGGAGAGGAGAGGAGAGGAGAGGGGAGGAGAGGAGAGCAGGGGTCCCCACCGCACAGAACTGATTAACACAACACCACAGTCACAGCACTGCGACCTACTGGGAGAAGTTACGTAACGCAGGAGAGAAAGGAGGAGGGAGATAGGAGAGACGGAGAGCGAGAAAGAGAGTGACAGAGAGAAAGGCAGGAAGTGTGTGTGGGGGGGGGTGATAAACAGAGACACAAATCAACAGTTTAGAATGGTTGAATGATGTGAAAAAAGGGAAACAAAAATTAAAATGGGCACAGCGATACAAAGACAACTTATCAGGCAGGCGGAAGGGAAGAAAATGTCAAAAATCATCCACGGAGAGTAGACAATGCAGCGATAGAAAGGGCAAAAATGCCAAAAATAAGAGCGGGTGAGAATGAAAGAGTGACTAGAGATGAATGAGAAAAAGACAGAAAGGGTAAGACGGCTCAATGATGCATGCTTTATTACAGCCTTAGGCTTGACCCCAGCATGCTGGAGAAAAGGAGAAGAAGAACTAGACTGCCTGTGCAGTCGCCTTCGACTGCTTAAGGTATATCCCCGAAACGTGACGCTTCCAGTCCCCCATCATTCCTACCACTCCCGTCCACCATTTCGTAAACGTGTATGATACATACAGACGTGACATGACGTGCATAGGCTTAAAACCAAACGGCTATTGTGAAAATGAAGCAAAAAATGGGGCAAATGGTAATACTGTTTTAATGGTTCAGTGGATATACCACATTAGGTACAGTGTAATAACCAGTGTAACAATATTTAATACAATGTAATACCAGTGTAACACCGCCATTTTTTTACTTACATCATGTGTTTGTGCGTAAGTGGTATTACATGGTATTGCATATTGTTACACTGGTATTACACTATATTAGATGGTATTGCATACTGTTACACTCGTTATTACACTGTACCTGATATTGCATATTATTACACTGGTATTACACTAGTATTACATGGTATTAAATATTGTTACATTGGTTATTACACTGTACCTAATATGGTAGATTCACTGAAATGGTGAACCATTAAAATAAGGTGTTACCGGGCAAATCAATCCACCCAGTCAGAAGTTATGGGCCAAATGAAAATCCCGCCATTTTGAAGGTGTTGTCTTCCAAATTCGAATCAGTTCATGAACCTACCCTAGAGCATTCACACACAAAATCTGGGACAAATCCATCAACCCGGTCAGTAGTTATGGGCCAAACAATAATTCGGCCATCTTGAATTCAGCCATCTTGAAAGCGTTGACCTCCAAACCCGAATCAATTCATGAACCTACCCTAGAGCATTCACACACCAAATCTGGGACAAATCCATCCACCCGGTCAGAAGTTATGGACCAAACAAAAATTCGGCCATCTTGAATTCAGCCATCTTGAAAGTATTGACCTCCCAACTCGAAGCAGTTCATGAACCTACCCTAGAGCATTCACACACCAAATCTGGGACAAATCCATCCACCCGGTCAGAAGTTATGGACCAAACAAAAATTCGGCCATCTTGAATTCAGCCATCTTGAAAGTGTTGACCTCCAAATTCGAATCAGTTCATGAACCTGCCCTAGAGCATTCACCCAAAAAATCTGGTACAAATCCAAACATCCGTTCAAAAGTTATCGCGTTAACACGAAAGACCTTACGCGGCGGCGGCGGCGGCGGCGGCGGCGGCGGACGCGGCGGCGGCGGCGGTGCACGCAAAACCATTACATCCCCGACGCTCCGCGTTTCGGGGATATAAAAAAAGAAACGCAAGAAAGACAGAACAGACAGACATGTAGAAGACAGACATGTAAAGATCCACCAAGAAGAAGAAGAACAGAGCAAGTGAAATGTAAAGAAAATAAAGAAGCAAAGAAATATTAACCCATTGATGTTGGATGTTGCATTGCGCAACATTGGCCCTGGCGCCTGGAGCTGCATTACGCAACATTCAGGCTCATGAGATTTAAGACAATTTTATTAAAAATCTTGGTATGTTGGGGATGAATTAACACATTCTAATGCAAGATGAGGGTCTAAGTGTTTAAATGCAACTCGTGGCATGTTTTTATGTGCTTCAGAGGCTGATATATTTCTGTTTTTATAGGCTGAGGGAAACTTTTCTTTAAAAGGGCTTTCAAAGGGCCTCTTTAAAAGGCATTCAGCACCCTTTTTTGCATGTGCTTTAGGTATCAATGGGTTAAAGGAAGAAATGTAATGTAGTATAATAAACAATGTGAGAAAAAAGATGCAGAGAGTCAGTGATGGTGAAGTGCTGGTCCGTAGTTCATATTTTAAGAAGAGGTGAGGAGATGGAAAAGGTGAGGAGTGAAGAGGGGAATGCGAGAAAGAGGGTGAGAAGAGAAGAGTGTGAGGAGAGGAGAGAGGATGTGAGAAGAAGAGAGGAGAGGAGAGGAGAGGAGAGGAGAGGAGAGGAGAGGAGAGGAGAGGAGAGGAGAGAGGAGAGGAGAGGAGAGGAGAGGAGAGGAGATACAGAGGAGAGAGTCAGGAGAGGAGAGGAGAGGAGAGGAGAGGAGGAGAGAGGAGGAGAGAGGAGAGGAGAGGAGAGGAGGGGAAAGGAGAGAGTCAGGTGAGGAGATACAGAGGAGAGAGTCAGGTGAGGAGATACAGAGGAGAGAGGAGAGGAGAGGAGAGGAGAGGAGAGGAGAGGAGAGGAGAGAGTCAGGTGAGGAGATACAGAGGAGAGAGGCAGGTGAGGAGAGGAGACATTTTGAAGAAGGGTGGTAAAGAGATGGAGATGGAGACGATGAGACAAGAGGGGAGTGAGAGAGGGAGAGGGAGAGGAGGGTGCTAAGAAGGAATGTTAGGAGAGGCAAGGAGAGGAGAGGAGAGGAGAGGAGAGGAGAGGAGAGGAGAGGAGAGGAGAGGAGAGGAGAGAGAAAGAGAGAGAGAAAAAAGAGAAGAGAAGAGAAGAGAAGAGAAGAGAAGAGAAGAGAAGAGAAGAGAAGAGAAGAGAAGAGATGCTGGTAAGAGGTGACACTCTGGAGGGGGAAGCACTGAACTGTGCAGTCAGAGCTTGACACAGTCTCACGTGTGCTTGCAGCAAACTGAACTTTCAGTGCCACTGAGGGAAAATCAAAAGAAACGCACGCACGCACGCACGCACAGGAAGCAGTCGGCTTTGCTTTTACGCAGGTCAAAATACCTATGGTTGTGTGGCCATACTCAGAGCACATAGCACACGATAAACATGATATAAATACACTGTGTCGTATTTATGGCACACTAAAAGAGTACGTCGCCGCCCGGATGAAGAGGGAAACAGGGAATTTAACTTACATCTGGACGCGTTATATAAGGGCCACACCGGATGGACCAGAAGCACACAGGCAGGCACAGAGCAGAGAGCGAGGGATGGAGAGTGACGAGAAGGAAAGAAAGAGAGGGGGGGTGGGGGGGGGGGGTAGAGAGGGATAGAGGGATGGAGAGAGGGGAGGAGAGGAGAGAGGAGGCAGGAGAAAGAAAATGGAAGAGAGGCAGGTAAACATATAGAAAGTAAGAGTGTGTGTGTGGGGGGGGGGGGAGAGGCAGGTAAACATATAGAAAGTAAGAGTGTGTGGGGGGGGGGGGGGGGGGGGGGGTAAACATATAGAAAGTAAGAGTGTGTGGGGGGGGGGGAGAGGCGGGTAAACATATAGAAAGTAAGAGTGTGTGGGGGGGGGAGAGGCAGGTAAACATATAGAAAGTAAGAGTGTGTGGGGGGGGGGAGAGGCAGGTAAACATATAGAAAGTAAGAGTGTGTGTGGGGGGGGGAGAGGCAGGTAAACATATAGAAAGTAAGAGTGTGTGTGGAGGGGGGGGAGAGGCAGGTAAACATATAGAAAGTGTAAGAGTGTGTGTGGGGGGGGGGGGAGAGGCAGGTAAACATATAGAAAGTAAGAGTGTGTGTGTGGGGGGTAGAGAGGGATAGAGGGAGGGGGAGGGGAGGAGAGAGGAGAAAGAAAATGGAAGAGAGGCGGGTAAACAAAAGAGATAGAAGTGATGGTGGAAGTGAGGAAATGAAAGAGAGAGAAAGAGAAATTGACTACAAAAAAAAGAGTAAACGTGAACAAGTGAATAGAAAAGAGTGGGAGTGAAAGAACATAACAGAGTGATGAAAAATGAAAGAGTTAAAAGATAAGCTATAGTTAATGGTGACCTACTTCTCCTCCACTTCCATGATAGTACATCTACTCTCTCTCTCTCTCTCTCTCTCTCACTCTCTCTCTCTCTCTCTCTCTCTCTCTCAGTTAAACAACTAAACAACTGTGTCATTCACTGGGTTAAACATAATAAATAAATGCACAACTGGGTCACTACATATCAGTGATCTAAAGAAGCTTAACCTCATTCAAAATTGTATGATGATGGCAATACATGTGTACGTACTAGATAGAACTAACGGTAACACTTTACTTAAAGCCCACATTATAAGCGCATTCATAACAAATTATAATGCCCATTATAATTACTTATAATGTATTATGACTACAGCCATAATGCTTCATGATGCTTTATATTAACATTTATGAATAACCGTGAATCTAGCTTATAATGCTTTATAAATCCAAGGGTGTCATGAGTGCTCATGACTGGCTATAAACTACAGGCTGCCTGATGGGGCTTATAGTACATTATGAGCACCTATACCCCTCTATGCACAGACCTGGATGATAAACTGTCATAATGGCTCATAAGAGGGTATAATGCTTCATGTGAGATCATAAGGGGTCAATGTGTGCTCTAAGTAAAGTGAAGTTCATATGGATGCATCTATAATGCACTGTATAATACACATCTGTAATGCATCGTAATGTACGGTTATTCATTACTGTTAACATAACACATCATGAAACATCAATGGGTATAGTCAATGGGTATAGTCATAATGTGTTGTAAGTAATTATAATGTGCATTATAATTTGTTATAAATGCGCTCATAATGCGCTATAGATATGGGCTTCATAGAAAGTGTTACCGAACTAACTTTTGGATTTGCAAAGTGTTCTTACTCTCAATGGAGGTCCATTTCTACTGCTACGTTCATGTTTGCAATACCGGTTATTTCCTTTTTCACACACAGTATTCTTTCTTGCAAATACAGCGAATAAACATCACGTGATGGTCACTGGTGTGTTAAATGCTTTCAATCCCATACTGTTTGTATAGGTTACATTGCCGTGGGAATACTGAAAACAAATAGCATTCTAGTTCTAGTTCTTCTATTCTATTCCATTCTATTCTATTAGTATTCTGAGCTGAGACGAAGAGAACCACACAGACTTTCTGTACTGTACACACACACACACACACACGCACACACGCACGCACGCACGCACGCACGCACGCACGCACGCACGCACGCACGCACGCACGCACACACGCACACACACACGCGCGCACACACGCGCACACGCACACACACACACACAAAACTATGACCCCGCACAGACTTTCATCCCCAACATGTCATCAAGCTGTCTACACAGTGCTCTCGTGCTTGTGATGGTGTAGAAGAGAGAGAGACAGCCTATATCCCAGGCTTGTGTGTGTGTGTGCCAGCCCCTGGAGCCCCTGGAGCCTCTTCCCCGGGGAGGGGCAGCTGGCACTGGCCTCGTCCCATAGCAGTGACCTGGAACTGGGGCAGACATGTCATGCAGCGGGCCTCCCCTGTCCTCTCAGGGGCTGTTCTATTCGGTGCGTGTGGGTCTGTATGTGTGTGTGTGTACTTGTGTGCGTGTGCACACATATACGTCTGTGTGTGTGAATGCATGTGTGTGTGCGCGTGTGCGTGCCTGCGTGCATATGTGTGTGTGTGTGTGTGTGTGTGTGTGTGTGTGTGCGTGTGTGCACACATGCGTTCACAGTAGGGCCCATTTGAGACCCCAGGTGTCAGGCAGGCTGCTGAAAAGAACAGAGTGTGACTGACTGCCCAATGTGGACTGCTCTGCTCTGCTCTGCTCTCACTCAAGTGAAGTGGGAATGAGGTTTCCATGACTTGACCGAGTGCACAAGTGTTCTCTCTCTCTCTTCTCAACAGTAAAACACAAGAGTATAGTACATACATAGTACATACATGGTACAACATAAAATGCACAAATGTATAGTATGTGGGCACTGATTTATAGAGTTCTATAGCCCACTTATCACACTAATGCTTATCACAGTAAGCTGTTCGTGCAGCTAGCCTACAGCAGGTATTCACGGATTCCTGTTTTTAAACAGTTTAAAAGGTGCCATTTGTAGAAGTTCACTTCCTGAATCCATGCTGCCCATTCACAAATGTTACCTTTTTCACTAAGACCTACCACCACCATGAAAGTTTAAGTATTCATCATTATGACTGGGAAAATTGCACTTTTCATACATGAAAAACGAAGGTAAAACGGAGGTTTTAGTATTCCGGCCCAGCACCAGCGCTCCCCCCCTCAAAGACCTAGGCCCACTCAAACCCAATGTGAAAGACACAGCCAAAAACCTTGGTGTGACGTTAGATTCATTTTCTAACATGGACAAGCAAATTAATTTGGTTGTGAAATCTAGTTTTGATCAATTAAGGGTTTTATCAAAGGCTTAACCTTTTTCATCTTTTAAAAGCTTTGAGATGGTCATCCATGCTTTTATTTCCTCCCGCCTGGACTACTGCAATGCTCTATATGCTGGTATAAATTCTTCATCCATCTCACGCCTGCAATTAGTCCAGAATGCTGCTGCCCGCCCTCTCACCAAAACACGAGGGCGGGAACACATAACACCTTTGCTTGCAGCTCTTCACTGGCTCCCCATACATTTTAGAATAAATCATAAGATTATTTTATTTGTTTTTAAATCCCTTCATGGCTTGGCACCCTCTTACCTGTCTGATATTTTAAAAATGCACTTCCCCTCCAGGGGCCTCAGGTCAGTTAACCAAGGCCTTCTAGTTGTGCCCCCCTCCAGATTGAAGAGTAGAGGAGACAGAGCCTTTGCGATCATAGGCCCAAAACTCGGGAACGAGCTCCCACCCCACATACGTTCGGCCCCATCCCTATCGGTTTTTAAAAAACATTTTAAGACACATTTTTAGGCCATAGCTTTCAACTCTTCATAACTTCCTAGTTTTGTATCTATTGATTTACTTATTGTTTGCCCCTCTTTTAATTTGTTACATGAGCCCTCTGTAGTCTTGGTGTATTTATTTGCACTTTAATTAGCCTCTTTTTATTATTTTTTTTCAGACACTTCTTGTATATATGCATTTTCTATTGTTTTTTTATATTGTTTTTGAGTGCTTCATTTTTTATTCAAAGATTACACTGTTTCTATGTTTATTTTTATGTTTATCTGTTTTTATGTTCATTTGCTGTCTTTGTGTGTCTTAAGGGGTCCTCAAGTCCTTTTATCTGCCTGTCCAGCACTTTGGTCAGCTATCTTGTTGTATTTTAAAGTGCTCTATAAATAAACTTTGACTTGACTTTGACATGAAAAGGTGGATCTTCTTAGCTGCAAAACATATTGTACTTTTATCAGACTAGAAAATATTAGTTGTTTATTAAATATTCATTGAAAATATCAAATTTGGCAATGAGCAGACGTTTTTTACACAATACCTACTCTGGCCACCATCCTACGCACTGCACCTTTAAAATGAACTGTTACATTCAAAAGTCCCCTACTAATACATTCATTCAAACAACTTATACATTCAAAGTCCTCTGCCCTCTGGCAGCAAAAAAGGTGATGTTTTGATGACCTCTGCCAGCAACATTACAGTACTTTATACAGTACATCCATATGCCCACCAGCTGTCTAAGGGATGGCAAGGTGAATGCACAGGGCTGTGACAATGTAGTGCAGATTGAACTCATCTAAAAAAAAACAGTCAGTGCATTTTTTTTTTTTTTTTTAGCTTTTTGTATTTATTTATATCCATGGTATTTGTTTTGTTTTACAAGCAGCATTCCAGCACACATGCACACAAATGCGTGCACACACACACACACACACACCTACATTTTCCAAACACCCCTACATTTCACACATGCTGGCGCACACACACACAGAGACACACACACACACACACACACACACACACACACACTCCTAAAGTTTGTTGCTGACTGAGCGGAGTGGAGAGCGAGGGGTCCCCAGTGAGCAGCTGCCTGCTGCACCTCTATAGGTCTACACAGGGCCTCCAATTAGCCTCGCTAAGCCACCAGGACCTCAGCCAAGGCCACACACCGCTCCCTAGCTCCCTCTCTCTCTCTCTCTCTCTCTCTCTCTCTCTCTCTCTCATTCCCTCGCTCTCACTTTCTCTCATTCCCTCGCTCTCACTTTCTCTCTCTCTTGCTCTCTTCCTCTCTCTCTCTATCTGTCTCTCNCTCTCCCACTCTCCCTCCCTCCCTCCCTCTCTCTCTCGCTCTCTCTCTCTCTCTCTTTCTCACTCACTCACTAAAGTGCATTTCAAACCTGTATTCTCACATTGCCACTCATGCCGCGTGCCTTGCCTGACAAAAAAAGAAAATCTAATGACTTTGAATTTTTTTTACGTCCTGAAGGAGGTCATCTAAACACAGATCAAAATAATAAAAAAATAAAAAAACATACGTGAGGAAATGTATGTGAAAATTGATTCTCATTCATTCATCCGGGTTACCTTAGTCAAAATCTGTTTATAAGTTGTATGCAACTTGATTTCATTTTGGATCTTGACAGTAATTATTGCATTTAAAGCTCCAAAAAGAGACAGTGTTTCCCAACTACTAAATTCTCTAGACCTGGGGGGCGCTGTGGCGCACATTTGGGCTTGCATGCCCACCCACGGGGACCCTGCTTCGAATCCGGCCTGGGTCATGTCTCTCGGTCCCATTCGCTTCCTGTCACCATCTTCGACTGTCCTGTCAAATAAAGGCATAAAAGCCCCTAAAAATATTAAGGAAAAATAGATAAATAATTCTCTAGACCTGTGAAAATACAGTATATCACGAAAGTGAATACACCCCTCACAGTTTTGCAGATTTTTGAGTATATCTTTTCATAGGAAAGCATTACAGAAATGTAACTTTGACACAATGATTAGTGACCTTTTAACAACATATTTAACCGCTTAAATTTCTTGTTCACTCAGAAAAAAAACAAAATACAGCCATTCATGTTTGAACATGTACTCACAAAAGTGAGTACACCCCAGATTAAAATCCGGTAGAGAAGGGGCTATGTTGGCTCGAATCGTCTCGAAATGAAACGAAATGAAAAGGGATGACAAGGGAGGTCATCGGTGTGCGTTTCAACCTTTCTTTGCATTGAACTTTTACATTTTGAGTCTGCATCTGGCTTAAATAGATTGGTGTGAGATTTGAATGCAATCCTATGGAGAATGTCATGATCTGCTTCAGTAGTCACAGTGCATGTTGACATACATGTTTCTTTTAGGTGTATTTCAGATTGCCAATGTTGACAGCATTCATGCATCCCCAAACCATGTCAGTCCCACTACCATGCTTGGCTTATGAGAGTCTAAACCTTTTTTGTACAACTCACTTGTTTACCACCACACATGCTTGACACCATCTAAAGCAAATTTGTTTATCTTGGTCTCAGGAGAGATGAACAGACCAAGGATATGGATTGCTGGAACCATGTCCTGTGGTCTGATGACACCAAGATAAACAAATTTGCTTTAGATGGTGTCAAGCATGTGTGGTGGTAACCAAGTGAGTTTTACAAAAAAGGTGTATCCTCTCATAAGCCAAGCATGGTAGTGGGACTGACATGGTTTGGGGATGCATGAATGCTGTCAACATTGGCAATCTGAAATACACCTAAAAGAAACATGCATGTCAACATGCACTGTGACTACTGAAGCAGATCATGACATTCTCCATAGGATTGCATTCAAATCTCACACCAATCTATTTAAGCCAGATGCAGACTCAAAATGTAAAAGTTCAATGCAAAGAAAGGTTGAAACGCACACTGATGACCTCCCTTGTCATCCCTTTTCATTTCGTTTCATTTCGAGACGATTCGAGCCAACATAGCCCCTTCTCTACCGGATTTTAATCTGGGGTGTACTCACTTTTGTGAGTACATGTTCAAACATGAATGGCTGTATTTTGTTTTTTTCTGAGTGAACAAGAAATTTAAGCGGTTAAATATGTTGTTAAAAGGTCACTAATCATTGTGTCAAAGTTACATTTCTGTAATGCTTTCCTATGAAAAGATATACTCAAAAATCTGCAAAACTGTGAGGGGTGTATTCACTTTCGTGATATACTGTACATTCTGATGCCCAAATAATACAACGCAGGATGGCAGGAGACTAATTATTTAATATCGTTACTTGTCTGCCCTTGTTGTTGTTGTCTGTAACTGTGTTGCCAATACAGGTAATAGCAGGCTGGCACAGTGCTGGTAGTGGTGGTGGTGCAACTGGGGGGTGGGGGAACCCACTGTTCAGGGCTGTCATGGTTACGGTTATATTAGAACGCCAGACTTGTAGCCCAAAGGTTGTCTGTTCGACTACCGACCTGCCAGGTTGGTGGGGGGAGTAATTAACTAGTGCTCTCCTCCTCCATGACTGAGGTGCCCTGAGCATGGTACCGTCCCACCGCACTGCTCCATTGGGGGCATCCCCCTTGCATGGGTGAGACATAAATGCATTTTCATTGTGTAGAGTGTGCACTTCTGTGCTGTGTCACAATGGCAATGGGAGTTGAAGTTTCCCAGGTAGGCTTTCACTTTCGTGTCTATATAGGGGTAAATTACATTGTTTGGGCTCAGACGTCAAGCGGTACAACCACAGCTAATGCCCATAAATTCATTAGTAATTGGAGATTAATGTACTGCAATGGGTATGCTTTTTAGATAATCCACTACATTAGCTGGCATGTGCTACTACTAAAATGTCATTGACCCATTAAGGACAGACTCCCACAATAGGAATTAAAGTGTGTGTGTGTGTGTGTGTGTGCGCGCGCGCGTGCGCGCGCGCGCGCGTGTGTGTGTGTGTGTGTGTGTGTGTATGTGTATGTGTGTTAGTGTGTGTGTGTGTGTGTCTGTGTGTCTGTGTCTGTGTGTCTGTGTGTCTGTGTGTCTGTGTGTCTGTGTGTCTGTGTGTCTGTGTCTGTGTGTGTGTACCTGCGTGTTTTTAGGGGTAAGGCTGGACCGATCCAATCCAGTTCCAGTCCAATGCAAACTCTCATAACCAAGAGGAAAGTGACTAAAGTCAAGACAGAACTAATCATCCAGTAAGAGCTGAAAACTCTGTTTCCTCCCTACGCACCATCCCAGAGACAATGACCAT
>NW_026945566.1:2437716-2440216 GCF_034702125.1 Engraulis encrasicolus | reverse complement strand
TTGGCATTAGCTACGTTTTAATGGAACCGCTAAATATTTTAAAACGCGTATAACTGCTAACCTGTTAGTAGCTGAGGAGGTAACCGCCTGCTGTATCTTGCCCTTCAGGTGGCTAACAAGTGCCGCTGCTTCGCCCATATCGGACGGACACATCACAACTTTCGTCCTCACCGGCCATTGTTGATCATCTTTTCAGAAAGTTAAGCCGCGCATTGTTGAAGTAACACTTCGCGACATGCTGTAATATCGTACAGAACCACATTTCTTTTCTAGGATTAGAGCTATGATCACCTCTCACCACCACGCACACACTACATCTAGCTCGCGCGTTACGAGGCGGGTTGCCAGGTGTGACTGATTTCTAGCGCCAAAAACGCTTGAAACCCGCCTGGAGCCATTACAACATGCGTTATTTGAAACCCACTCAATTTGGCAACACATGGTTAGGCAGACGCAGCCTGCACTAGACAACATTTCCACGAGAACTCGGACATTTAGATTTTATTACGCCGTGGCATCAACTTCATAAAGATAATTGATGAAACACTGGATGGATTTCCATGACTTTTCCAAAACTTTTGACCAAAAATACGTTTTCCATAACTTTTCCAGGCCTGGAAATTTGAATTATCAAATTCCATAACTTTTCCAGGATTTTCATGACCGTACGAACCCTGCCTTTGCCACCTCAAGAATAAATGTCTGGAACCGCCCCTGCCGGTGGCACAACGGCATCTAATGCCCATAAATTAATAACTAATTTGTGGCCGATATGCTGAAATGAATAAACTTCTGAGATAGTCCAGTAAAAAGCGTCAGCTAACTATTATGTGATGTAATGTAATGTAATGTCAATGACGTTTTTTTTAGTTAGTAGCAGGCATGACGAGGTACACAGCTGATGAATTCATTACTGTAGTAATTAGTCATTAATGTGCAAGTAATGAACATGCTTCTTAGACAATCCGCTTAAAAAAAGCATTTAATCCATGCAGTACTGACATTAGCTGTGGTTGGTAGTTGTTAGGGCTGGGCGGTTCTGGAAAAAATGTGCATCATGGTTTTCTAGATGAAAATTAATATCACGGTTCTCTGCACGATTTTTTTTTTTTCATAAGCGGCGATTTTCCCCCACATCTCAATGTTTCTGAAGAAAAGGCTGAAATTAAATTTAAAAATGAGATAAAATCCTGAATTAAATTTAAAAATGAGATAAAATCCTGAATTTTAATTAATATCCATTTCTATTTCAATTACTTTTTTTAATGAAAATGAAAAAAAACCTTCTCTCATCAAAAAGTGAAACTAGTGCAGGTGAAAACCGTTATCACGTTTTTTTTTTTACGGTATACCGCCCAGCCCTAGTTAGTTGTACAGCTCTAACATCTGCTATGTCAAAAACGTCCCATGCACTGACCTGTGAGGCCTGAGAGTGTGTGATCATTGGAAACAAAAATAAAGATTAAATAAAACATGGAGTCAATCTCAGGCTGTGCTGGCCAGGAAATACATGTGCTTCTCAGAATAGCCCCCCGCCATTGCATAAAAAAGAGAAGAGTTTTCACCGTCAGTGACAGCAAGCTATTTTTGGGGCTGTGTGTGTGTGCGTGTGTGTGTGTCTGTACATGTGTGTGTGTGTGTGTGTGTGTGTGTGTGTGTGTGTATGTGTGTGTGTGTGTGTGTGTGTGTGTGTGTGTGTGTGTGTGTGTGTGCATGTGTGCGTGTGTGCGTGTGTGTCTGTGTGTCTGTGTGTCTGTGTGTCTGTGTGTGTGCGTGCGTGTATGCATGTGATGTGTGCTCGTGCATGTGTCAGTGTTTCGGTGAGTGTGTGCGTGCATGTGTGTGTGCGTGCATGTTTGTGTGTGCGTGCGTGTGTGTGTGTATGTGCGCACGCATGTGTGTGTGTGTATGTGCGCACGCATGTGTGTGTGTGTGTGCGTTCATGTGTGTGCATTCGTGTGTGTGTGTGTGTGTGTGAGTATGTGTGTGTGTGTGTGACACATGCCAGGCCAGTGCACCAGCGGCTAGCCTAGCGCATGGTGCAGTGGGGAGACCTGGAGGAGCTGTGTGCGGAAGCTTTCCATCGCTCCACAAAGTGACTTCATCAGTCCAAAATACATCATCTATGGAGCTGTAGGGAGACTGACGCATGAGGAGAGCCTCCCAGTTTAGAAACCAGATCAGTCTACTGCTGTGTGTGTGTGTGTGTGTGTGTGTGTGTGTGTGTGTGTGTGTGTGTGTCTGTGTGTGTGTGTGTGTGTGTGTGTGTGTGTGTGTGTGTGTGTGTGTGTGTGTGTGTGTGTGTGTGTGTGTGTGTGTGTGTGCCCGCATTGTGATGAGGTAATTGTTAAAAGTCTTCCATAATCACAACAGAGCGGAGCTGAAAATAATCTCCAGGCAGACCTGTAGAGAGGCCAGGCAGAAGGCCAAGAGCATGAACTGGAAAAACTTTACAAGCCATTACACCTATATGTATATTTTTGAAAACGCATTAATTTTC
>NW_026945566.1:2425216-2432716 GCF_034702125.1 Engraulis encrasicolus | reverse complement strand
TGGGAAATAATGGGATGGGTGATTGCGGTTATGCAACCTTATACAGATAGGCAAAATTGAGAAAATCTCAAGTGTTAACCTCATATACAGAGATGCAGATAGACAGCTCCCCCCTCCCCTTCCAAGAGCGCTGGATAACCTCCAGACACACTGCTCCCTCCACCGCAGGCATTATGAAAGTGAAAAGTGAAAGCCCATTGGGAAACTCCAACTCCCATTGTCATTGTGACACAGCACTCCACAGCACACAAGTGAACACTGCACACTGCACACTGCACACAACGAAATTGCATTTATGCCTCACCCGTGCAAGGGGGCAGCCCTCAGTGGCGCCCCATGGGGAGCAGTGCGGTGGGACGGTACCATGCTCAGGGTACCTCAGTCATGGAGGAGGATGGGGGAGAGCACTGGTTGATTACTCCCCCCACCAACCTGGCGGGTCGGGAGTCGAACCGGCAACCTTTGGGATGCAAGTCTGACGCCCTAACCGCTCACCCATGACTGCCCGCTCTCAAACTTTTTGTGTGAAGTACCACCCGAGGAAAATATTGAGTTCTACGAGTACCACCTTGACAACCAACATTAATTAGAATATCGTAGCGAAGGCCTTCCATATTCACTTTTGCCAGTCAATACAGGAGAGGTTCATAACGGCATCAACAGCTACGGTCACATTCAGGGCAAGTTTGTTTTTAAATTTCTTGCTTGCCTAGTATTATTCTGCATTATGTTTTCAGATTCATACAGTTCAATGTTACAAAATGTGAGACCAAAGACACATTTTCGACTGCAACAACTTGATCAGCCTTCAAATCAATGCACAAAAAAATAAATTCTTCCAAGTACCACCAGAGACGTCTCAAGTACCACCAGCGGTACGCGTACTGCAGTTTGAGCACCACTGTGCTAGGACACAGCCATCACTGTTGGTTAGAAGGCATCGGTCACGCCATGCAGTTGGTGATGAGGAGCTGATGGGAGCGGACCTCACACGCACACAGGCACACACAGACACAGACACAGACACAGACACAGACACAGACACACACACACACACACACACACACACACACACACACACACACACACACACACACACACACACACACACACACACACACACAAACCCCCTCCTTCATAGATCAGACTACACGGAGGGGAGTTCCTTGAGGGGGGGTTCGGTGTAAGAATAAAGGCGAGGGTTATTGGGGAGGGGAGGTGTTGGCGGGAGCAATTGGAACCTTAATTGGATCAATATATCAATAAACTGGATAAGACTAGTGTGTGCGCTCACAGCTGATGGCGGGGAGCTACTGAGTAAACAACAACAACAACAACATACGCAACAAATAGGACTCACAACAACAACAGCATCTACAGGAAGCAGAGGAAACCTCCAACAGATGGACTTCAGGGGGGAGCCAATGAGCTTCCTTCATCTGCCTGAGGGTCAAAGACGTCCAAAAAGGAATTGTCATTCAGTGTAACGGATACCTTCTGCTGACTGTAACTGTAAAAAAAAAGATTTTTAAATTGTTTCAAGTGAATGGATGACAGCCGAGGCTTTCATGAATTCACAGGGAAAATAAATAAATAAAAAGAGTCATGCGTTTTACAGTTACAGTCAGCAGAAGGTATCCGTTACACTGAATGACAATTCCTTTTTGGACGTCTTTGACCCCTGATTAAAAACCAAGAGACACACCACAGCCTTGAAAAGCAGAGGAGACACGCTCACACCAACGCCTGATCATTTTTCACTATTTTTTTTAAAAGGTGGGTACTCTACTGAATCCTACATATAGCATAGATACAGATAGCACTCTTCAGGTTTTTGACATACAGAAGAGGGGCTCTGCCTGAAACGTCTATGGGCGTATAAAGAAAGAAAAAGCCAAAGAGTGCCGTCCTTCCCTTCTTTCTAAGGTTGTAACGGTACAAAAATCACGGTTCGGTACATACCTCAGTTTTTGAGGTCACGGTTCGGTACATATTCAGTACAGTATGTATAAAAGGGAAATACATTCAAACTGCTACTTTGGGTCAGAGATTTCATCAGTGTAAGAAATAATACTTTCCTCAAAGTCTCACAAAGAATAAGCCTCTACCTGCTTTTTCTTGCATTCTCACTCAGTGTTCTGCACGAGCCACTGCATGTAGTGGCAGCATAATGTAAAAACATGAACAGAGTTGCCTGTCAATCTACCTTTCGGTACAGCACTTTTCGGCTCGGTACAGGTCTGTTCGGTTCGGTACAAACACAATACAGTGTACCTTTACAGGCCTACTTCTTTCACACACTTCTTTCGGCCGCCATTGTCTGTTGTCTAATGACTATTGGGTACTGTTTCACTCTCTATCCCTCTGTGCCCTGCCCATTGAATGAATAGTCCCTCATCTACGGTAGACTCTACAGTAGAAGCTATGTACCATAGATATTTCTTAAAACTATTCCGTCTGCCGGCAGAGCAACCACCTAAACACTGACTGTGCAAGCCACATGGCTACCATCGATCCATAAGCTCAAGTTTTAGGCCTGACACAAAGATCCTCATGTTCTAAAACTGTAGTGATTCCTTAAATGTGCACTGTGTAATATTTGTAGTTGTTTATTTCCAGAGTTCATGCTGCCCATTCACAAATGTTACCTTTTTCATGAATACTAACCACAACCATCAAATTCTAAGTATTCATTATGACACACACACACACACACACGCACACACACAAGCAATCTGCGGATGAGACTTTGTTTGAGTCGTCAGCAAATAGCTGCAGCTTGCCCTGCCCGGCCTGGAGAGTAAATATCCTGGAAAGCCGAGCAGTTGGAGCCGCTGCTGACTCAGACCACGCCACGTGCCGCGGCCGCACGCCACTGATGGACGCGGTATAAATACCTCCAAGCTGGGGGGGGGATCACTTCAACTCTGCCAGAAGGATGGAGGCCTATTGAATGACTGACAGCCCCAGTCCCCCCAGTCATCCAGTCCCCCAGTCCTGTCTCCTGGGCATTGTTTCTCTGGGCAATGCACACACAAAAAACACACAGGCACCCAACCACACATGCACACACACACACTTGCATGTGAGCACACACACACACAAGCAAGTACGCACACACGCACACAAGCACACAAACGTAGTCTCTCTAAGCAAGGCTGATTGGAGAGAGGAAAGAGGAAGAGGAAGAAGAGGAGGAGGAGGAGGAGGATGAGGAGGGGTGGGATGTCTTTGAAGATGCCTCCCACTGAAGCCTGTATGACGCAGTCAATCTACCATGTGCACATACAAACCCCAACTCCGGTGAAGTTGGGACGTTTGGTAAACAGTGAATAAAATCAAAATGCTATCATTTTCAAAACATTCAATCTATTCATTAGATGGAGAATAGTGAAAAGACAACATATTAAGTGTTAAAACCGAGAAAAAATATTGTTTTGGGGGACGTATGTACTCATTTCTAATTTGATAAATCCAACACGTCTCAAATAAGAGGAGTGGGAATGCAGCCCCAAGCCCCATGGTGATTGTGTTTACTGTGTCTGAACTTCCAGAATAATCACTAAAGCTTTGGATCCGCAATCTTGTCTGGAGTCTTTATTCCATCCCAACTTACACAACGCAGAGTGAAACTCCAACCGGTTACACCAACTCCTCCAATGTAACCGGTTGGAGTTTCACTCTGCGTTGTGTAAGTTGGGATGGAATAAAGACTCCAGACAAGATTGCGGATCCAAAGCTTTAGTGATTATTCTGGAAGTTCAGACACAGTAAACACAATCACCATGGGGCTTGGGGCTGCACTCCCACTCCTCTTCCCACAGCATACAGAGACAGGGAGTAGTTTGTTACAATAAACATATAGCAGCACAACATGGTGAAAACATGACTGCCCGCTCTCAAACTTTTTGTGTGAAGTACCACCCGAGGAAAATATTGAGTTCTACGAGTACCACCTTGACAACCAACATTAATTAGAATATCGTAGCGAAGGCCTTCCATATTCACTTTTGCCAGTCAATACAGGAGAGGTTCATAACGGCATCAACAGCTACAGTCACATTCAGTGCAAGTTTGTTTTTAAATTTCTTGCTTGCCTAGTATTATTCTGCATTGTGTTTTCAGATTCATACAGTTCAATATTACAAAATATGAGCCCAAAGAGACATTTTCAACAGCAACAACTTGATCAGCCTTCAAATCAATGCACAACAAATTAATCTTCCAAGTACCACCAGAGATGTGTCAAGTACCACCAGTGGTACGCGTACCACAGTTTGAGCACCACTGTGCTAGGACACAGCCATCACTGTTGGTTAGAAGGCATAGATCACGCCATGCAGTTGGTGATGAGGAGCTGATAGGAGCGGACCTCACACGCGCACAGACACACACAGACACAGACACACAGACACACACACAGACACAGACACAGACACAGACACAGACACAGACAGACGCACACACAAACACAAACACAGACACACAAACACAGACACAGACACAGACAGACACAGACACACAGATACACAGAAACACACACACACACACACACACACACAGACACACACCCCACCCCCCTCCTTCATAGATCAGACTACATGGAGGGGAGTTCCTTGAGGGGGGGTTCGGTGTAAGAATAAAGGCGAGGGTTATTGGGGAGGGGAGGTGTTGGCGGGAGCAATTGGAACCTTAATTGGATCAATATATCAATAGACCAGTGTGTGCGCTCACAGCTGATGGCAGGGAGCTACTGAGTAAACAACAACAACAACAACAACAACAACAGCAACAAATAGGACTCACAACAACAACAGCATCTACAGGAAGCAGAGGAAACCTCCAACAGATGGACTTCAGGGGGGAGCCAATGAGCTTCCTTCATCTGCCTGAGGGTCAAAGACGTCCAAAAAGGAATTGTCATTCAGTGTAACAGATACCTTCTGCTGACTGTAACTGTAAAAAAAGAAGATTTTTAAATTGTTTCAAGTGAATTAAAATTAAATAAAAAGAGTCATGTTTTTTACAGTTACAGTCAGCAGAAGGTATTCGTTACACTGAATGACAATTCCTTTTTGGACGTCTTTGACCCCTGATTAAAAACCAAGAGACACACCACAGCCTTGAAAAGCAGAGGAGACACGCTCACACCAACGCCTGATCATTTTTCACAATTTTTTTTAAAAGGTGGGTACTCTACTGAATCCTACATATAGAATAGATATTGACAGCACTCTTCAGGTTTTTGGCACACAGAAGAGGGGCTCTGCCTGAAACGTCTATGGGCGTATAAAGAAAGAAAAAAACAAAGAGTGCCGTCCTTCCCTTCTTTCTAGGGGTGTAACGGTACAAAAATCACGGTTCAGTACATACCTCGGTTTTTGAGGTCACGGTTCGGTACATATTCAGTACAGTATATATAAAAGGGAAATACATTCAAACTGCTACCTTGGGTCAGAGATTTCATCAGTGTAAGAAATAATACTTTTCTCAACGCCTCACAAAGAATAAGCCTCTACCTGCTTTTTCTTGCATTCTCACTCAGTGTTCTGCCCGAGCCACTGCATGTAGTAGCAGCATAATGTAAAAACATGAGCAGAGTTGCCTGTCAATCTACCTTTCGGTACAGCACTTTTCGGTTCGGTACAGGTCTGTTCAGTTCGGTACAAACACAATACAGTGTACCTTTACAGGCCTACTTCTTTCACACACTTCTTTCGGCCGCCATTGTCTGTTGTCTAATGACTACTGGGTACTGTTCACTCTCTAGCCCTCTGTGCCCATTGAAGCAACAGTCCCTCATCTACGGTAGACTCTACAGTAGCAGCCATACAGTAGATATTTCTTAAAACTATCCCGCCTGCCGGCAGAGCAACCACCTAAACACTGAAGGGTGGTTTATGCCTCGAGATCAGCGTCCCTGTGTCGTGATGCAGTGAGCCACGCAGTTAACGGAGTGAAGCACCCCCCCCCCCATCACGCAGGTACTCTGGGGCACCTCCCCAAAATTGTGTCTCGACGCAGGGAATGATGCAGACAGCGACTGAGTGAAGGGCGGGAAGGAGAGAAAATAGGTCTCTGATTGGTCCTCTCGACCAGCCTGCTCTGTCCTCGAGTCGAGAACAAGCTACTTCCTTGTTCTAACCTTCGTCGGGCTACGGACTGTGTGAGCTCTTCATTAAATAAGTTGCCCGTGCTTTTGCTGTTTCATTTATTTACACGAACCAAAGACAACACGTCGCTTGCAAGTTACGACGATGAAGTTATTTGGACAGTTGAACAGTGTTTCCGAGCGAGGTCGAGGAAACATTCTGCTTCGTGCGTCCTATCCTCGACAAATGTGCCACTTCTTTGTTCCAAACTACCGCAGTGGCTGCCAGTGCGATCAAAAATGCACGTGACATAAAGATTTAATGTTTCATTTTCATTGTCGTCGAGTCTGTGAAGCTAAAAAACAACCGACACGTCTAGGTTACTCTTTGTATTGAAGGCAGTTTGAGCGTGGAATGACATCGCGCAGACTGCGCTTCAAAAACAGGGCATAAATCAAAATTAACTGCATCATGGCTGCGACAAGCTCACTCCGTGGCACTGCCTGGAAGTATAAACCGCCCTTGACTGTGCAAGCCACATGGCTACCATCGATCCATAAGCTCAAGTTTTAGGCCTGACACAAAGATCCTCATGTTCTAAAACTGTAGTGATTCCTTAAATGTGCACTGTGTAATATTTGTAGTTGTTTATTTCCAGAGTTCATGCTGCCCATTCACAAATGTTACCTTTTTCATGAATACTAACCACAACCATCAAATTCTAAGTATTCATTATGACACACACACACACACACACGCACACACACAAGCAATCTGCGGATGAGACTTTGTTTGAGTCGTCAGCAAATAGCTGCAGCTTGCCCTGCCCGGCCTGGAGAGTAAATATCCTGGAAAGCCGAGCAGTTGGAGCCGCTGCTGACTCAGACCACGCCACGTGCCGCGGCCGCACGCCACTGACGGACAGACGCGGTATAAATACCTCCAAGCTGGGGGGGGATCACTTCAACTCTGCCAGAAGGATGGAGGCCTATTGAATGACTGACAGCCCCAGTCCCCCCAGTCATCCAGTCCCCCAGTCCTGTCTCCTGGGCATTGCTTCTCTGGGCAAGGCACACACAAAAAACACACAGACACCCAACCACACATGCACACACACACACTTGCATGTGAGCACACACACAAGCACGTACGCACGCAGGCACGCACTCGCACGCACACGCACACGCACACACACACACGGCTGTAGTCTCTCTAAGCAAGGCTGATTGGAGAGAGAAAGAGGAAGAAGAGGAGGATGAGGAGGATGAGGAGGGGTGGGATGTCTTTGAAGATGCCTCCCACTGAAGCCTGTATGACGCAGTCAATCTTCCATGTGCACATAGACACACACACACACACTCACACATGCACGCACGCACGCCACTAGGCCTTCAATGCCATAGTCACA
>NW_026945566.1:2415216-2420216 GCF_034702125.1 Engraulis encrasicolus | reverse complement strand
AGACGCATATTCATTGCTTGCAAACTGTAGTGACCAATTGTGGGTGAATTTATGAGCATTAGCTGTGGTTGTACTACCTGACATAAAAAATAATCGTCATTGATCCTGCGCTATAATCCAGCTGACTGTGGCTACGGAGGTTGGAAATACAGTGGGAAACCTCTTGGGACTTCCAGCACTGGTGCTGAACTGCTCTTTCTACTGTTCTCCAAGGCAAGTTGGTGAATGCAAGCAATCACTCCCAAATTTCCTATACCATCCATCCAGCTCTGATCCCCTCCACCCATCATAATTTTCCACCTACCAAATGCAGCTATGCTACAGACGCACTACCAATCTAAGCGACCTCTATCATGTACCAAAAGCTCTTGAATTCGGAGAGGAAGAGAGACAGGTGTGTGTGTACTGTACTGCAAACACACTGCCCCCTAAGGGTAGAAGCTCGTACTGTAAGCATACAGTTGATCTAACCACCAAGTCAATACTGTTATCATATTTTTTGCAGTGTTTTTGGCGGTGCCTTCCACTCAGAATGTTAAATATGATGGTTTGCTACAGCTGTATTGATTCCGTTTACCAAAGGTGTGCAAGAGTTTAGGAGTGGTGATGAGCATCTCCACACAAAAAAAGACATTTCAAATCTGTGATCCAACAGCGTATGTCAATACCAAAACACCTGTGACGCATCTTCTGCCTGACAAAACCAGGTCATGAAAAATAGCTGTGGTTTGATATCAGTGCCTATTTCAAATATTGTTCCTGATAACCTAATATAACAATTTGACAACATGACAATATGACCGTGTGCGCAACATGACCGTGTGCGCAAGATCTGCCTCAGACCACCAACTTAACATCAATGACCAACATTTTTTAAAATATCAACACACTGGTGCAATGGCTGCATTGAATGTCAGTGGAGTATGGCACACTGGCACTGAGAGAGGCGAGAGGACCAAGCCTGACATCACCACATGCTGCTTACTGGCCTGTCTCTACTTCTGACACAAGCCTGCCCTCTAGTGGCTATTATATTGAATAGCAAGCTTCATTTCCTCATTTGCTGACAGCTATAAGTTAAGTAGTAGAGTAGAGAAACTATTATTAATCCCTGAGGAAATGAAGGTGTCCAGCAGCATACATAAATACACAAACACACAAAATAGAATACATATTGCATGACACATTACACATAGCACAGGCAGGTCTCTCTCTCTCTCTCTCTCTCTCTCTCTCTCTCTCTCTCTCTCTCTCTCTCTCTCTCTCTCTCTCTCTCTCTCTCTCTCTCTCTCTCACTCGCACGCACGCACGCACGCACGCACGCACGCACGCACGCACGCACGCACACACACACACACACACACACACACACACACACACACACACACACACACACACACACACCACACCATGCCAAGACTGGGTGATCATATGGCAGATCTGTGTGGCACAGAGCACAGCGAAATAATGGGAGCACGAGGATCATGTTTGGGTAAGTCTTATGGCCTTGTTGTCACAAAGAGTTGTTTTAAAGGCTTGGCATGAGACTCTTTCAATCATAATCAAGACAACAAACAAGCAGTAGGAGCAGGAGAATTAACCCATCCCTCCCATGCCACCAGGTGACATCACTCGCCATTTACATGTACATGTACACGACCACTTACCATACAGACTAACGCATCATCTTTCCATCAGGTTTATATTATTATGGGGCGATGGATTTGAAGAAAACGCTGTCATTGACCATGTTCTGAGATGTAGGATATTGGTGGAGTTTACACAGACAGATGTTCACAGATGTATATTGGAAGAGTGTGCACAATGAGACAGACAGACATGTGGGATATTGGAAGTGTGCAGAGAGACACAAAGACAGGTTTATGACACTAATGTGCAATGAAATGCAAGAAAACTTTGACATTTGACCGTGTTCCGAGATGTAGCATAATGGTAGAGTGTGTGCAGAGACAGATGTCCAGACCCTAGGCATTGTTCTGACAGAATAGGTAAAACATGAAGACGATATGTGAATATGTCTCTTTTTATCTTTCCTTATCACAAGTTTTTTTTTCCCCATAATGCTTGTTCGGCTACGTCAGCCAAAAGTTACATGTGGGGATTTCTGAAAGCAGACCACTATAGTGAAATATAAAATTGTCATTAAGTCTCTGATGTACACCTTGCTAGAGGTCTAACCGTGTTTCCTCATCTCCCTGTACATAGTGTTGCTATCAAGCCATTAACAACATAAGAAGTATCAGAACTAGGATCAAGGGAGAAAGAGCAAATAACATGCCTACTGCTTTGAGTGAATTATTGGCAGACCTTCATGTGCAGCATGATACCATTGTTACATTTTGTGGTGACAAATTGGATTTTTGAATAAAAAAATGTGTTAAACATGTTATTATACACATCAGCTATGTGATGTACCACTTTTTATTCTCATCACCAACCACAGCTCTGTGTGTGTGTGTGTGTGTGTGTGTGTGTGTGTGTGTGTGTGTGTGTGTGTGTGTGTGTGTGTGTGTGTGTGTGTGTGTGTGTGTGTGTGTTTGGTTGGGGGGGGTCTAAATTCGGCTAAATGTATGTAAGCGTGTGTTCTGTGTTAACAAACAGTATGTGCAATAATGTGTGTATTGTCTTGTTTATTCCGTTTTTTAATTCTTGTAATGCAATGTCTTGTGTATTCTGATTTCTATGTATGTATACTACTGGACACCTTAATTTGCCTCAGGATTAATAAATGATACTCTACTATGCTATGCTCACCTTGTCATTGCACACTCTCATTTCTTTCATCTCTCATGCAAGAAGTTTCCAAATCTGTGGACATGCGGACATCTAGCTACAGGACATGGCCAATAGCACCACACAACAGCTCCCAGACATTCAACATCCTCTTACCTAAATCATGCAGTAGCATCCCAAACTACAGCCAGGACATGCTTGTTGTTGGTGATGTAAGGTTTTTTAATGTTTGTAACTAGCCTGATAAACCAGACTAAATGTGGATGTCTAATTTAGTCTGGCCTCGATGCATAATACATCCGAAGATTGTTGATGAGAACAACCTTCCCTCAAAACCCTGCCCTCTTTGATTCAAAACACATCTTTGCGTTGTAATTGGTTTGCCAGATTCCTGGCATTCTGGCTTCATTGAATCATTATGCGAGGCCAGACCCACCCGTAGACAAAACATTTTGGCGTCCAGCGGGTGGCGCTGGTTCACCAGGCTAGTTTGTAACAGTGTATCTATCAAATTAAGTGCAATGGAGTAAATGCTGTTACCGCTATGTAATATCAGGAGCTAGTTTTGTACTTACAACACAAATTTACTTTTCACATTTCACACTTCTGAAATTATATATATATTTTAAAAAAAAACATTCCGGCAATTCTAAGGACTCCCACGCCATATTTGAAGATCTGTTTGGAAACTACATAGTATGTGCTTAATAGTATTATAATGGACTGCTATCTTGGATTTACTCCTGGGGCACCTCCTCTGCATGGTAGGCCTACCGCCTTGCTCTGTCCCCGTGGCCTATGGGTGCATGTTGACTGATAACAGTTAATTGTTTGACTTACCGAGAACCAGTATTGAATCTTCTTTGTTGACAGAATCTTGAAGCAAGTGATGAAACTTGGAAAGGTCTCCAAACCATTCGAAACTGTGCTCTGTCTTGTAGCGGTCATCCCAGTACTCGACATCTTTGTATTTGGAGTTGGAATTAGGCAGGTGTTCCATCCTGTAAGGGTGGGAGAAACAGTTGTGACCAAGGCTTTGGTTGTAACTGAAGGCTTTATTTGCAAAACAGTGTATCTCCATTTTATGGAATGTTGGGAAATTGACATTTTTGAACTGAGCATTCCATTGAAATGCATTACAAAATGCATTTTATATAGCTGAAAAAAAGTATGTTCTCAAAATATTTGACTGGTGAGAATTCACACATGGGTGATATGACCTCTGAACAGTCATTTCCAATAATAAAATGCAAAAGTCAAAAAATGGAGATACACCGTTTTGCAAATAAACCCTTCAACTGTTTCCTTGTGTGTGTTGTCATTAAACGTAGGCTATAGTTATTTACAGGCAAACATCTCAGGTTCAGTAAGGTGAAGTCATGTTATGCATTCCTCCAGTCTATGCTCTATGATACATTCTACAACCAAGACTGTTTCTTGCCTGGCTAGCAGGGCCACTGACCTCTATACGAGCAGGGCTCTATATTAAACCCCATGAACCAGCCAAAGGCCGGTAAAAAAAAATCAGTTTGCCTGATAAAAAAGAAAGCAGATTGTCCATTTTGTATGCAATGCAGACGTTACAGGGTCAAAGACGTCAAACATGAAATTGTCATTCAGTGCAACAGATATTTTTGCTTACTGTAAGCTTAATTGTTAAAAAAAACACATAACTTGTAATTATTTTTCAAGTGAATGCATGAAAGCCATTTGAAAAAAAATAATGAAATAAAATCATGTTTTTGGCTGTTACAGAAAGCAAACGTATCTGTTGCACTGAATGACAATTTCATGTTGGACGTCTTTGACCCTACAGTAATCATATTTTCATTTCCTGTTGGACATGTCTATTCAAAGCCCCAACTCGGGAGCTACTTGCAGCCTTCAAGAAGCAAGTAAAGACTCTCCTCTTTCGTGACTATCTACTAGACTAATGCTTGAGCTGCCCTAACCCCAGGCCAGACTCTTGACATGATGTGTCTTGTGTGTGTGTGTGTGTGTGTGTGTGTGTGTGTGTGTGTGTGTGTGTGTGTGTGCTCTACTTTACCACAAAAAACCTAACCTGTCTTTGCATCTGCATCCTGTGCATTTTGTATCTGCTGTGCTGGTGATGTTGGCTATGATTATACCTCGTTTGTAAGTCGCTTTGGTTAGGCCTATGAAGCGTCTGCCAAATGCCATGCAATGTAATGTAACAATGTAATGCTACTATAGGCAGTGGCCAAAGCTGCAGACTCATACCACCA
>NW_026945566.1:2377716-2407716 GCF_034702125.1 Engraulis encrasicolus | reverse complement strand
TGTTGCTACGCAGAAAGTACACAGTAAATACTGTACCATAAAGTAAAGCGTTACCGAAAAATGTATATAACGGAATAATTTTTTTTATTTTCACTCTTGTCCATCCTTCTCTGTCTTCCGCTGTGTCTGTGTCTCAATCACCCTACTTACGTTTTACCTTACATCTTCTCCTCCTTCCTCTCTGTCTCTTACTCCTCTGTTTTCTCTTTCTTTATTCATTTCTGTCCGTCCTGTTTTCACTCTGCCAATCAATCTCTCTCTCTCTCTCTCTCTCTCTCTCTCTCTCTCTCTCTCTCTCTCTCTCTCCGTCTCTTTCTCTCTCTCTCTCTCTCTCTCTCTCTCTCTCTCTCTCTCTCTCTCTCTCTCTCCCTCTCTCTCTCCCTTTCTTTCTATCCCTCCATTCTGCCCTCTCTTTCTTTCTGTCTGTTCTAAGCCGCCCACTTTCAAAGCCGGCCCTTCTCTTTGACACTGCGGAAAAAAGTTGGCCACTCACCGTGTTCACTGTTCCCCACACCATACCCCCGTCCTCCTCCCCACCCCTGTCCTCTGCTCTCTCCTCTTCTCTCTGTGTCCACCCTCCTCCCCTCTCTGACACGTATGTTGGCAATGTGAATTCCTCCATCAGCATGGGCTTTGGGCAGAGAGGGGGGGGGGGGTAAAGGGGCTGGGGGGGTTTCTGGGCTCTGATGGCGGCGCCCTTTGAAAGCGTTTGCCGCACTGCCGTGAGGCTTTTTCATCACTCAGCCGTTTAGTTGGCTTGGGTATGACTCCAATTTGGAGGGGGCGGTTCTGGCGGCGTTTGATGGGCCTGAGTTTTGTGTCGGGGATCCTCTCTACTAGACAGCGATCATCACGTCCATCACAGCTTGTCCTGGCCCTGTCTGTCTGTTTGGAGGGAGGGCAGGCCCGTTTCAAGGCATTTGGGGGCCCTAGGCAAAGAGAGACTTGGAGCCCTTCTCCTCTTTTGTGACTAATAGGGATTAGTCTCCCCGAGAGAGAGAGAGAGAGAGAGAGAGAGAGAGAGAGAGAGAGAGAGAGAGAGAGAGAGAGAGAGAGAGAGACAGATTTTGATGGCAGTATCATTGCACAATTCGGTCATTGAATTTAGGGAGGTTTTGGGGGTGCTGTGGCGCTGCGCACTAAGCCCCCCACATTTGGGCTTGTCACCATCTTAGACTGTCCTATCAAATAAGGGCATAAAAGCCCCTAAAATATATATATATATACATATATGGTAACACTTTGTTTTAGGGATACATCTATAAGCACTAATACATACAATGTTAATGCCTGCAGGTAACTTGTAAGGCATGTACTAAGCAAACGCTAAGGTCTACTAGGTCCTTACTAAGGTTAAATTGATAATAAATCCCTTATTGTGCATGAACAAGACATTTGCGAATACATGCCTAACAAATGTTTCATTTTGCTCTGTACATGCCTTACAAGTTACTTACAGGCATATTGTATGTATTAGTGCTAATAGATGTATCCCTAAAATAAAGTGTTACCACATATATATAAAAAGAAGAATTTAGGAGGTTTCGCCTCACTCACAAAGTTGTCATTGCTATCATTTGAATACAAGTAGGCCTACATAACGAGTCCTTACCACGGGGCCCCCTTTTCACATTGGAGGCCCTAGGCAATTGCCTAGCTTGCCTGCCTGGTTGTGCCAGGCCTGAGTGAGGGGAGGCACATCAGGAGACACAAGGTTCTCATCATTACTGACAATAACCAGGCGGCACCCGCTTTTTGATCCGCGCCGCCAAAAACAGTAACCATTCGACACTCTTTGATCTACGCCGGCCGCCAAACACACACAAAGAGGAAAAAAAGCCACACACATACACGTACACACACACTTTTGGGAACTACCAGGAGGGCACCTCTCCTTTTTACGCCACACACACGCTTGCCATGTCGGACTTTCGCTTTAACTTTATTTAACTTTTTGTATTCAATGTATTCAGACTGGATGTCCTAAATCAGGCGCACAAGACGATAGTGGGTCTTATTTTACAGCAGCAGCATGCACCAATGTATGAGATTGGGAGATTAGGAAATGATGCTGAGCGATGCTGATCTGGGGCATGGAGTGTCGTTGCGATTCTTTTTGCCTGAACGTACCAGCACACCTGACCCTCAGTCAATGTCCTGACTGAGTGAACTGTTCTACTTGACATACATGTACTCTATGCTGCATAAAAGTATTCTATTCTTAGATTTTTCAGTCCTCCATCTACACTGGTCTACATTGAACGAAATGTTATTAGAAAAATCGGGATATACTGTTCGAGGAAAATGCTCTGAAGAAAATGCACCCCCTCTCTGTGCTCCATCAATTTAGTAGTCTATGCCTTTATGGTACACTAAATGGAAAGTTTAGCTAGCTGCCTTTAGTGCGCACTTATTGAAATGAGTGAATGGGGGTGGGGGGTGCTAAAAACAAATGCATGATGGGTAGAACTTTGCGTTCTTTGCCTCCTGTGTGCACCCACAGGAAAAGACAATGTAAAAATCTTCCATGGCTAGAAATCTTACACACACACACATCACATGAAATGTTTATGTGCCAGTTACATTTAAGGTGTGGGCTACTTTTATGTGCTATAAAAATAATAATTAAAAATAATTGAATAGTACATATACCGGTACATAAATAGATCTTTTCCTGTGTGCACAAAACATGGGCAAGTGAACGCATGAAACATATGATCTCCTCAAGAACTAGGGCAATGAGACTTGCCCTACCTAGAACAATGGCAGTGGTACGAGCTGTGGAACAATCCAGAGACACTAATTGAAGAGTGTGTGGTGGCCAGGGGTTAGAGGTGAGGCTTGAGGCCTTAAGCTGTAGTATGTTCACTACATGCACATCATGTGTGTGTATACTCAGTGTTTAATTTGAGGGGGAGCAAGGGGGAGCTAGCTCCGGAACCTCAGACGAGAGCTCCGGAACCTTGGATGGAACCTCATAGAAAGACATCATAGACCCCCCACCCCCTCGGGGGGAGCCACCCATCCTCTGCGCTCCGGGACTTCCCGCTTGACAAATTAAGCACTGTGTATACTGTATGTACATAAACTAGGTGTGGAGCAGTGGGGTAGCCTATCGTATCTTTGGGTAAAACACTAAGGGGTCCATATTTGGGTTGTGTTTCTCGAAAGCAGCGTAGTTGCTAGTTAGCAACTTGGGTAATTACCAATGGGAAATTGAATTGCAAACAACAAAGTAGGTTCTTGGAAACCCCTGGATATAGTACTTAATATATTCTACTCTATCCTAATAGATTCCATAGCTGCTTCCCAGGGATCAATAAAGTGACTATGCATCAGTCAGAGTGGATTGGGGGATTTCATTGGATGGATCTGGTAACCATAGACCATAACCATACCGTACATTATATTTCATGATACAGTACATTTATAGGCCTATATGTCTGTGGTCCAGTGGACATATCACCGTATCTCCAGTGGTCATATCACCGTATCTCCAGTGGACATATCACCGTATCTCCAGTGGACATATCATCGTATCTCCAGTGGACATATCACCGTATCGCCAGTGGACATATCACCGTATCTCCAGTGGACATATCACCGTATCTCCAGTGGACATATCACCGTATCTCCAGTGGACATATCACCGTATCTCCAGTGGACATATCACCGTATCTCCAGTGGACATATCACCGTATCTCCAGTGGACATATCACCGTATCTCCAGTGGATATATCACTCTATCTCCAGTAGACATATCACCGTATCTCCAGTGGACATATCACCGTATCTCCAGTGGACATATCACCGTATCTCCAGTGGACATACAGTATCACCGTATCTCCAGTGGACATATCACCGTATCTCCAGTGGTCATATCACCGTATCTCCAGTAGACATATCACCGTATCTCCAGTGGACATAGCACCGTATCTCCAGTGGACATATCACCGTATCTCCAGTGGACATAGCACCGTATCTCCAGTGGTGAAACTTGTACTCCTGTGGTGTAGACTAGACAGGAGCACCCTTCAGCTACTTGTTTCCCAGTGACTTGGGCTCAAGACTGGGGCTTTTAGTGTCTGTAAGATGCTCATTAATCTGTGTTATTCAAGTGGGCTACTCCGTTAAAACACAGCGTGATAAACTTTTGTTCTCTTGTTTTCTTCTGTTACCAGAATGGCAATGACCAAGTTGTCATTACACCGAAGGCCCTGTGCTATGTCATAGTAGTGTTGCACTAGATCATTTGTCAATGACTTACTACAGTGTTCCACTGGTGGAACGGCGAGCACAATGGGGCTACGTTGTTAACGACTGTTATACTACAAAAAAACACAAGGTTACTTACAACTTAACTGTATTACATGTGTTTCTCAAGCAAGGGGCAAGCAAGTTTTAGCTATAGTTCACGCTGAGGATAATTTTTTTCCTTTTTTTACGTGGCGTTGCTATGTCTAGTTCCCCAAGGAGTTGACAGTGGTGTTGGTCATTGCAATTATTTGCAGTCCTAAATAGTAATTTGTAATAGTGCTCCTATTCACATATCATATGACATAAGAACCGCTGTCGATTATGATTATGATTATGATTATGATTACGATAACGATTATTATTGTTGTTATTATTATTATTATTATTATTATTGTTTTTTTGTTTTTTTAAAGATGCATGGCAAGAGTTCCTTAGTGTAATGCTTTTACCCAGCCAAAAGTGAGCTGAGCTGAGAAAGGGATATGAATAAACAATATTTTAATTGAGGGGATAAAAGCGTGAAAGGGATGAATGGGGGCGGCGAGCCTGTGATCGCTGATGCTCTTTGAAGTGGCGATGCTCCGAGGGACAGCCAATACAATGCCCTCTTTCAGCTGGGGACCGAACGGCAGACGTTCTCTCTCTCTCTCTCTCCCTCTCTCTCTCTCCCCCTCTCTCTCTCTCCTCCTCTCTCTCTCTCTCTCTCCCTCTCTCTCTCTCTCTCTCTCTCCCCCCCTCTCTCTCTCTCTCTCTCCCTCTCTCTCTCTCCCTCTCTCTCTCTCTCTCTCTATCTCTCTCTCTCAAATACACACACACACACATTTTACACTGTTGCTTGTCAGTTTACTTTCTGCTGCATTCTGACAAGTAAAGTAGCAGATGATATTATATGCAATATTTGTCGATATCTCCTTGACACAATGTTGTTTTGCAACTGTCTCTCTCTCTTTCACTCTCTCTCTCTCTCTCCCTCTCTCTCTCTCTCACACACAGACACACATACTGTGTCTATTTCTCTTTTTCTTTCTCACTCTCTGCAATATTAATGAATTCAAACAACCCACCCCTCCTCCCCCTCACATCCCAACCCCCCTCCACACACACATACACACACACACACACACACACACACACACACACACACACACACACACACACACACACACACACACACACACACACACACACACACACACACACACACACACACACACACACACAAACACACACACAAACACACAAACGCACACAGACCCCACACCACCCCCCACTGCCCGTCTGTCTCTCTGTCCTTCTCTCGTTCTCTCTCCCTCCCTTCCTCTCTGTGTTCCCCTCCCTCTCCTCCTTTCATAAAACCAAACCTCTTTTTCATTTCCAGCCTTGGCAAGTTGCACTTGGTTCGTTTGCTCGGCTCAGCCCATCTTAATGAATTCAGCTGTTTGTGCATTGGCCATGGGGGCATCCCATCCCTCCTCCTGGGCCCTCCCCATTGCATCGCCCATGCCCCCCCCCCCCCCCCCCCTCTTCTCTTCTCTCTCTAGGTCTGCCCCCCCCCTCCCTCTCCAAGCCTCTCTCCGTATATATGCCCAATGCCGCTCCATGCACCTATTGTTTCCCAAAGTCCACTGGCGGCCGCATGTCCCGTACGGTCCTGCGTGAGACACTAGTACAGCAAGCGAGGAGAAGGGAGACGCACACAACACCACACCACACAACACACCCAGACACACTGGGTCAACCGCATGCTAATACAGTACCCACCCCGCCAGGACCTTTGTGGAGGATCTGCCCTTGTTTCCGCTCTCTCTCTCTTCCTCTCCATCACTCTTTTTTCCACGTCTTTGGCGAGCACTTGGAGACTTCCATCGTTCGTCCTCTCATCAAGTCTGGTGTTTGCCGTTGACTTGGTCTCTGAGCCACTTGGCCTGTGTGCCATTGCTACAGCTGCTGCTGGCGGTGTTCTTTTTGCTGGGTTTCCGTGGAGATAGTTGTTGTAGTCGCTTGGTAACGGGATGCTGTTGCTGTGGCTACTGCTGTCGCTGCTGGACCGCAGCTGTGGCGCGCCAGCCGCCAGAGAGGTCTACAGGATGCCTCAGAGCGCGCTCAAAGGTATGCACACCACACACAAGATTCTGTGGTCCCCGCGGGGGGCACCGTGGCCTGGACGCCAGCCAGCCAGCCAGCTCATGTTTGAATATGTTCTGTATGTCTGAGTGCTGTATGTGTGTTTGCTGTGCATACACAGTAAAATATTGCACTCCAGTTAAACGTAAAAAGGTAAGTTGTCCTGTTGCCTTAGGACTGTAAGTTAACTTAACTCAAGGATTAACTCAACCCAAGCCTTGAGTACAAACTTAAATGAGCAGGGAAAATTACTTTTTTCCCGCTTAACTGGCTGCAATGTTTTACAGCGTGTTTTCTGCATAACAAACACAGACACTGATTGAATGCACTCTAGGTAGAAAGCATTGCGTTGAAGGCATGCATTGCAATTGGTTATGCAAGTGCATTGAGAACTAATGAGGTTGGCAATGTGCTTGCCATGCAGTTTCGGTCCAGTGTTTTGCAGTTTGTATCTGGGGCTGGCTTGGTGTTGGCGTAGCATGGCAACAAAGAGCATGCATGTTGCACTTTGAGGAAGGATAAGCATGCTACTATTTTGCTATTACTGTATGTGTGCAGGTTTTCTCGCTGGTCGTGAAAATGCTTCTCGTCTTTGCATGATCACACACCAGTTTGTCATTCCATGCAACAAGTGGTTGGGATGCATACTGCCATTCCATCACAGGGTGGTCAGTGTGTTTTGCTGGGTTGGTTGTAGCAGGGTTGCTTCATCATGTGTGGCTGTTTTCATGGGTAATTCCTCATGCAAAATGTCCGTAATTCCTCATGCATTCCTCATTGCTTCATCATGTGTGGCTGTTTTCATTGGTAATTCCTCATGCAAAATGTCCGATATGCGACTCCAGAGCATGTGTGTGATTTGAGGTGCCATTGTACTGTTAGATTTATACATTTTGTTCTTTATTGTCCAATAGAGATCTCCGTTTTCACATCAGACAGGCCAATTCCATCAGGATCAGTATTAGTCAGATCTTTGTGATTCGTATCTCATTTACAAGTACGGTACACACATGTAGACACCATCTATATACACATACACATGGTCATACATCCACATACACGGTAAAAAATGCAGTGTTAATTCAACACTTAGAGAGTGCTTTGGGACCAAATAAACTCTAGAAGGTGTTAAATCGACTCTGTTAGTGTTGCATTAACACCGCAGTTTTTACTGTGTACTCACATACACACTCCACATGGACAACCCATACTTGTTCAAATCACTCACTTTGTGAGCCTGTGTTGGTAAACAAATGAGACTAAACCCACAGGGGCAGGCACGCAGGCATGTGCCCCACGCTCGATGACGCACAAGGCTCCTCAGCTGCGCATGTAGCAAACCATGATGATCAGCTAAAATGTCCGAATGCCATGCGAGTAGAGGAGAGGATGGATGGATGGATGGATGGATGGATGGATGGATGGATGGTAGAGAGAGGAGAGAGGTAGAGAGAAAGAGAAGATGCATTCCTGTGGAGCGTAGCGGGAAGTTGAGGGGGTATGGCAGTGGGGTGACTGGAGTGGAGTGGAGTGGAGTGGAGTGGAGTGGAGTGGAGGCTGTTTCTGTGTGCTCGCCGCCTGGTGCTCACTGCAGCTCGTCAGAGGGGCTGCGGCTGGCCTGCCCCTCTCTAATTAAGCCTTCAATCAGCTTTGTGGTCGTTAGGGGCTCGGTGCGGCGCGGTGCGGCGCGGGGGGGGTGAGGGCAGTGGCGGGGGCCCGGGATGCGTTTGAAGAGTGCCGCTGGCGTCCTTAACAGCGCTCAGAGCGTGAGCTTGCTTTCCGCTGCGGCGGCAAATCAAAACAAAATGCACTGACACACACACACACACACACACACACACACACACACACACACACACACACACACACACACACACACACACACACACACACACACACACACACACACACACACACACACACACACACACACACACACACGCACACACACACACACATTACAGGACTTTCCCACACTCAATGGTGGTCAGAGTTCTGAAGTAGACATTTAGGGTATTAGTAACTGTTGAATATTGAGGAATAATCTGGGACAAACTCTAACAGTTAGTGCTTGTGTTGTGCTGCTTGTGTGTCCAACCTACCCACTCTTAGTGCTTATCCATCATTTTCTCTCTCTCTCTCTCTCTCGCTCTCTCTCTCTCTCTCTCTCTCTCTCTCTCTGTCCATCTCTCTCTCTCTCTATGGTAGCTCTGTCAGACCGTGGTACAGTGGTGATGGAGGCGGCCTTGACGAGTGCTCTCTCTGCTCTGGATCGGGCCATGTCAGATCGTAGTCGGGCTGAGTCCGGGTGCCGGGGCTGCGTACCTTGCCTCTTTCAGGACTGCGGACAGCGCTCTGGTCCTTGCTGTAAGCATATCTGCATTGGCACACCAATACACCCCCTCCCCCCCTTTACTGTGAGCATATCCCACAACCATATGTCCACAGACACGTGCTTACTTTAAACATGTCTACATCTATACATTCATACACTCTTATTGTATGCAAATAGACGTATGTAACCCAACTCCCTGTAAGAACATCTTCAACCACTTCCCTTCAACAACACAACCTGAAGTATGCCAACATTACTTAGTTGTCGAATTATTGCTACACTGAGCTGAAAGAAAGACATCCGGTTCAGTGAACTGTTACATGTAGGTCTGTATACTGCCCTACAAAGAAAAAGGCAGCAACTATGACTTTAATGACTTTAATATGATCCTGTTGTCCAGCCTATGTAGTGTTAGGTGGATTACTGACATGTGGAAGTCTTGTTACTTTATATTACCACATGCTTTTCAGATCAATCATTTTATTTAACTTATAAATATATTGATATATATTTGTCATTAAAATCATAGTAACTCAACAACAATGAAGTTATCAGAGTTTTACTGTTTAGGCCAGTATAGCCCATTAGTGAAGCTCACAAATCACAATCACATAATCACAATCACAGGACTTAGGCCCTCCGCACAATCGGTTCCGACAGCCCTGCGGAGCACTTTCGCTTCCGACACAATTCCGACCCCCAAACCCAATAGTCGGCTACCCGCTCCGGCAAAATAGAACTCGTCTCTAATCGCTAGCCGATGTCCGCGGAGAAGTGCTCTTCACTTTGTCGGAGCCGGTGTGCGGAGGCCCTTACGGTACTCCTGACCACTTTGGTAAAACTTTTGTGACCTCATTTCCTGTCAAACTTGACCTCACTTCCTGTCCTCATTTCTGGCCCCGTGTCTGACCCCTTACAGCTTCCTCCTCCTCCTCCTCCTCCTCCTCCTCCTCGGACACAGCAACGGAGCCGTCCTGCGAGCTGGTGGCTCGGGCGCAGAAGTTGGGCAGCGAGGCGGAGCGCGGCTGGGCGCTGAGTCAGGCGTGCGGGTACTACCGGCGGCGCTGCCCGCCCTCGGAGGTGGGCAAGGAGAGCTGTGTGCGCATCATGGGCGAGAGCTGCAGTGCCCGCGTGCTCCAGTGCAGCCTACTCAACACCATGCAGAACCTGGAGCCCGCCACGCAGACCAGGACACAAGGTGAGGCAGACGTAGTGTAATCAGAGATTCTTTAATAGAGATATGCCAACATAATAGGTTTCTATGGGCACCTAACATGACCAGGTTCCGGTCTGCCTAAAGGGACGTGTCATAATGCTCCCACAATGAATAGAACAGTCCTTAGGTCTGCCTAGGTCTGCTTAATGGGGGCCATAATAGAACCAGGAAACAATGGGCCAATGGAACCTCTCTCTCTCTCTACTCTCTCTGGTGTAATGGTTAGGGAGTTGGATTTTAAATCACAGGGTTGCAGGTTCAAATCCTGCCCTTACCTCTCCCTACACCTCCATCCATGGCAGAAGTGTCAGCTAAGTGCAATGTGAGGAGGTGGAATGGGGTGGAGAGAGAGAGAGAGAGAGAGAGAGAGAGAGGGGGAAGGGGAGAGATAGATTGGGTGGAGGCGGCGTAGATGAAGAGATGGTGAATAGAATATATGGTGAGAGGATGGTGGGAGAGAGAAAAGACAGAGGAGTCAAATAGTGGAGAACTCTCACATACACAGATTTTCATAGAGAGAGAGAGAGAGAGAGAGAGAGAGAGAGAGAGAGAGAGAGAGAGAGAGAGAGAGAGAGAGGAGAGAGAGGAGAGAGAGAGAGGAGAGAGAGAGAGAGAGAGAGAGGAGAGAGAGAGAGAGAGAGAGAGAGAGAGAGAGAGAGAGAGAGAGAGAGAGAGAGAGAGAGAGAGAGAGAGAGAGAGAGAGAGAGAGAGAGATTTTAACTTTTAAAACCAGTGAGATAAAGACGGAAATTGATTTAGGCAGGAATCAGTCTGTCATCTTATCCGTTGTGTGAGTTTGTGTGGAGCATGCAGGTCATGTATGTATGTATGTCAGGAAGAGTTGGGAGGCTCTCTTATTGGTACTGACAGGTCAGCTTTGTGCAGCATGTGTAGACTGCTACTGGCCCCATTACTAGACCACCGCTCACAAGCATTTACAAACTTCTATTTTGGCACTTCCAGTGGTTAAAATTTAAATTAACTTTGGCATTCTTAGCCATCTAGTTGCATCTGTCAGCGTTTCTGACATTGCGCTTCCCCTGTGTTCTTTCCTCTCTTTCTATCTCCCATATCTGCCATTCTACAATTACTCTCTTTCCTTCTGGCACTTTCTCTTTCTTTCTTTGTCTGTCTGTCTGTCTGTCTGTCTGTCTCTCTCTCTCTCTCTCTCTCTCTCTCTCTCTCTCTCTCTCTCTCTCTCTCTCTCTCTCTCTCTCTCTCTCTCTCTCTCTCTCTCCCTCTCTCTCTCTCTTCATAGCTGTGTGTGGGCAGCGCGTGCCCGCCGGACAGAACCTGACCCAGCCTCGCTCGCGGATCGTGGGGGGGTCCCCTGCCTCCCCGGGCAGCTGGCCCTGGCTAGTGAACCTGCAGCTCGACGGCGCCCTCATGTGTGGAGGAGTGCTAGTGGACAGCTCCTGGGTGGCCACTGCTGCGCATTGCTTCGCTGGGTAAATGTCCTCCTCCAGGGAACCAAACAGCAAGGATAAAGGATATGTGGCTTTAAAAAAGTAAATATGTTGGCTGCAAGTACTGTAAAATGCTTTTGTTTTACATGTAATTGTAGATAACTGATTTGCTATAGGCCTACATACACATAGCCTACCTAGAACTGAATATGACATTATGTAGGGCAAAATGGTGAGTAGAATAAGTCAATATACTTGCCAATATAACACTGCATTTCTCTATTTAAAATCTGGGATTGAAGCATCTGAAGGGTACTGGAGACAATGTTAATAGTTGATGGTGGTCCTTGGTAATTATTCAGTTAAATGCATGTCCTGCTGCTAAAGTATTCATGTTGCTGTCGATTTGTCACTGACATCTGATTGGTGGCTTTGGTGTGCAGGAGTCGCAGTGAGAGCTACTGGACAGCTGTGGTGGGAGAGTTTGACATCACAAAGACCGACCCTGAGGAGCAAGTCATGAAGGTCAACCGCATCATCACTCACCCCAAGGTAGGAATCAATGGCCACGTCTTTCCTTCCTACACTCCCTCACATTCTACCTCGACCATTCTCAATTCCAACATTCTACCTTGACACTTCTCAAGTCCAACATTCTACCTCGACCATTCTCAATTCCAACATTCTACCTTGACCATTCTCAATTCCAACATTCTACCTTGACACTTCTCAATTCCAACATTCTACCTTGACCATTCTCAATTCCAACATTCTACCTTGACACTTCTCAATTCCAACATTCTACCTTGACACTTCTCAATTCCAACATTCTACCTTGACACTTCTCAATTCCAACATTCTACCTTGACACTTCTCAATTCCAACATTCTACCTTGACCATTCTCAATTCCAACATTCTACCTTGACACTTCTCAATTCCAACATTCTACCTTGACACTTCTCAATTCCAACATTCTACCTTGACCATTCTCAATTCCAACATTCTACCTTGGCACTTCTCAATTCCAACATTCTACCTTGGCACTTCTCAATTCCAACATTCTACCTTGACCATTCTCAATTCCAACATTCTCCCCTCACCATTCTCAATTCCAAATCTAAGAAAATGACACTTGTTGCGCTGTGAGCACACTTGTTTCACAGTGACATATTACTGATTTTAATGATTGCCTGATTCGTTGGTTGATTGATTGATTGATTGATTGATTGATTGAATTCATTAATTTGTTCTTTCGTCAATTAATCAATTAATTCATTCATTCATTAAGTCATTCATTCATTTACGTATACGTTCACTCATTCACTCACCTATCCATTCATTGCCTGTCCTTGCTCTTGTTCTGCCTTGCAGTTTAACCCTAAGACGTTCAACAATGACATTGCGCTGGTGGAGCTAAGCTCTCCGGTGCTGTTGTCGGAGCGGGTGACGCCCGTCTGCCTGCCCTCGGACATGGAGCCTCCCGTGGGTAGCCCCTGCCTGGTGGCCGGCTGGGGATCACAATACGAGGGTATGTAGCCTACAGTACTGTATACACATTGTCCTTCAGGGCATCCATCACTTGAAAAGTATTTCAATGTCACATGCATGGGCTTTAAATTATCACCAGCCAACTGGCCAAATGCTTGTGACATTTCAATTCGGCTGGTAGAAAAGACTATCTTACTAGCCTCTTTGACCCATCAGTGAGCATGTGTTTGGTTAGTAAAATAAGCATCTGCTTGTCAATTTTGACCAGTGATGAAAACAGTTGATTTGGAGCCCTGGTCACATGTATACATGAATGTAGTTTTTGGTGTGGCCATTGGGGCCATGTCCATACCCCTTTAGGATGAAGCTAAATTTCCCCTCAGAAAAGATAACCGGACAATTTGCCATATTTATATACCCACCACTTTCCGAACTAAATCTACTCTGGTGTATATATACACATATCCTATTGTATACATTAAAAAACTGGATTGAAAACATTGAAATATACAAGAGCATTTAATTGAGATCGTCAGCTGCACAACAGACAGTAATGCTTATAGATTACATTTTACTAAATTGTGCAAAAAATTACAGATGCTACAATGTTCAAATAAATGTGAGCGAAAATGAGTTTACCTGTTGAGTTGCTGATCTTCAATCCCTCTCTCTCTTGTGTTCCCTTGTATTCCCTTCTCCACCCTGCTCCTCCTCGTGCAGATGGGCCCGCTGCTGATATAGTGATGGAGGCCAAGGTGCCCCTGCTTCCCCAGAGCACCTGTAAGACGTCCCTGGGCAAGGAGCTGGTCACCAACACCATGTTCTGTGCCGGATACCTCTCCGGGGGCATAGACTCCTGCCAGGTGAGCAGGACAGCAGCACTGCACAGCACCACACACATGGCCGTAGCCACATATGAGGTAAGGGAGGTCCGGACCTCCCTTATTTTTAGAGAAAATAATATTTTTCATACATGAAAAAGGGGATCTTCTCCATTGTCCGCCATTTTGAATTTCCAGAAATCTTTTCAGCTGCAAAACATACTGTAAACTGTGGTCATACTAGTAAATACTAGTTCATTATTTAGCAGATATTCATGAAAAGACCAACATTGGCAAAAGACAGCATAGTTTCAATGAGCAACATAGTTACAATACAATAGATACTCCGGGCAACATCCTACACAGTGCACCTTTAAAAAAATTCTTATTTCAAATTCCTGGCTACGGCCATGACTACACACTCAGGGACAGGGCACGCAAAGACCTATTGGCCCTAATTGTTATGTCTATTAGCCAGTCAGATCTTAAAGGACCAGTTCAGTCAATTTCAACATGCAGCTGTAATGCTCACACTACCCTGGACTTGTCAGTACCTGAGATTTTTTTCTTCTTCTTCAGTCATTTCCGAGATCCTGGTCATTGTAATGGGGGCAGCGCTTTGTTTACATTTCAAAAAAGCATTCTTATTTATTCCCAAAAACATCCAAAAGGTTGCACAACATCAGAAGACAACTAGCAAACAGCGGTACCTTTTGGGAAAATATTTGGAGTAGGCCTATGTTAATTTTTTAAAAAAAATGTAAACAAACGCTGCCCCCATTAGAATAGCTCATATCTCGGAAAGGGCTGAGCCGAAAAATGTGGCATCACCGGGTACTGACAAGTCAAGGGTAGCGTGAGCAATACAACAGCATATTGAAATTGACTGAACTGGTCCTTTAAAGCACCCTGCCAATCAAGTACCCAGCTACATCCAATGCTACAGCTGCTGTGGAGGAACCCCTAAAAGTTCTCTGAGGAATCATTTGAAAATGTTGGGATCCTTTCAATCACCTACACCAGTGATTCTCAAAGTGTATCCGGGGACCACTAGTGGTCCGCGACAGAGATCAGGTGGTCCGCGAGGGGATTTCTACTTTTTCAAGACAAGCTAGTAGTAGACTATATTTGTAACATTATTACAAAGCTAAACGTAGCTGAAGTCTTATTTTCACCACAAGAAGACAGGCTTATAATGTGAATAAAAAGTTAGGTGATCTGCATCGAAATTAGCAGTGTCAAACTAGCGCTCGTCAACTATCAATTCAGTTGACAGGTGGTCCTTGAACATTTTTTGGGGGCCAACGTGGTCCTCGTTCTGAAAAGGTTTGAGAAGCACTGGCCTACATGGTAGATTCACCAGAGACACTTTAGGGGTTCCCTCACTGTAGGGGTTCCTCCTTCTTCGAGGAGGAACCTTTAATGTTTACAGTGTACATAGCCAATCATTGCTGTTTACAACGATTTCCTAATAGACAGATAGAATTGAGGGTTTTTCTTCTGTATCACATTTGTACATTTGGGGCTGCCCCCTTGAACGGATGAGGCATACATGCAATTTCATTATGCGCAGTGAGCACTGTGTGCTGTGAAGTGCTGCATCAAAAAGCTGGGCTTTCACTTTCACTTACATATGAGGACACTGCTTTATCTTTCCCCTCTTGGCGCAGGGAGATTCTGGGGGTCCCCTGATCTACCAGGACCGGATGTCTGGGCGCTTCCAGCTCTACGGCATCACCTCATGGGGCGACGGCTGCGGAGAGAAGGGCAAGCCAGGCGTCTACACCCGGGTCACCGCCTTCGCAGACTGGATCTCAGCTGAGATACAGAGTGAGTAACAACACTTTTTGATTGTATGCATTTGTATAGAGTTCAGTACCACACACAAGTAATAGGGGTACTGGCATTGTTTCAATGTGTAATGCAATGTGCATTTTCATACACTTTTGTGTTCATGGATTGTGTGTGTGTGTGTGTGTGGGTGCGTGCGTGCGTGCGTGCGTGCGTGCGTGCGTTTGTCGGTTTGTATGTTTTTGTATGTTTGAGTATATGTGAAAACTGCAGGCTATATCTGTTTGTGTTTGTTGTGCAAAAGCACTAATCTTTTTTTCCCGCTCCTTCTTCTTCCAGAGTCCTTCAGCAGCAGGGAGCCGACGTGTCCGGAGCTCCTGAAGACGTCTGAGCTGGGTGAGGAGCACCAGAGCTCCGAGCTGCACTCCGTGTGCCGCTACTACGCCCTCTCCTGCCCACCCGGTCTCAGCGCGCACGCCTGCAGCCAGCTCGCGCACGACAAGTGCCAGAGCCGCTTCAAAAAGTGTCGTAAGTTTCAATGCTGTTCTACCCTGTGGTTCCATTCTATTTCATTGTATTAAATTATGTTCATTTGTGTCCTATTCTACTCTACTCTATTCTATTCTGTTCTATTCTGTTCTGTTCTTTTCTCTCTATTCTATCCTGTTCTATTCTTTTCTATTCTATTCTGTTCTATTCTTTTCTATTCTATTCTATTCTATTCTATTCTATTCTATTCTATTCTATTCTATTGTTTATGTTTGGTTTGTGTGCTCTGGATTAAATCACTGAAAATCAATGCACCATGATTCCTATCCAATCTGACACTATAAAAAAACACTTTGTGCTCACAATATAAAATAGATAAACAAAACATGACTGTAAAAAGTACAAACACATAAAAATAAAAGTGGATTTACCGTAAGGCAGAAGTTTATCCCACCCCTCACTCCCTATCTTACTCCATGGCTCATGTGTCCTTGCGCAGGGCACCTATCCCCACAATGTACTAGACTTGGACTATATCCAATCCCCTGTATATAACTGGAAGTCGCTTTGGATGAAAAAGTGTCAGCTAAGTGTAATGTAATGTGATCTAATGTATATAATCTCTGAACAGAACTGAAGTCCTTCATCCAGACCCTGTTGGACCTTCTGCAGAGGGCGGAGGACTACATCCGGGACAAGGTGGACCTGACCTTCTTCACCCAGACACTTCCCCAGTTGGTGGAGCACATCTACAGCTCCACCCACACCATACGCCACCGCAGGGACGCCACAGCAGGTACAGCTCCTCTCATGATGGACACAGAAAGACACACAGTTGCACACACACAGACATGCGCAGTTGTGCACACACACGCAGACACTTGTGACGACGGTCACAGACGGTCAGAAGATTTGTTTATTTATAGGTTTGTACACTATAGATTTTACAAATGTGTAAAATGAGTATTTGTTTTGTTCTTCAAAAGAGCAGATCATGGCCACCGTCTCCCCTCCGGATTCTGGGCTGCGCGCGCCACCACTGTTTGGGGCAGTGGGCCCCCTGGTGGAGGACTGGGCTAACTACCTGAGCCACATGGCGGAGGAGCAGGAGCAGGAGCCGAGACACGAAGCACAGCAGGGCAGGAGACTGCAGAAGGAGGACGGCCTCTTCACACAGGTGAGAGTTGTTTGTTGTTGTTGTTGTTGTTGTTGTTGTTGTTGTTGTTGTTGTTGTTGTTGTTGTTGTTGTTGTTGTTGTTGTTGTTGCTGCTGTTGTTGTTGTTGTTGCTGTTGTTGCTGTTGTTGCTGTTGTTGCGGTCAGTGGAAGTTTGTTTGGATGGGTGGTTGTGGATGTTTGTTGTTTGTGGGCTTGTTGAAGATGTTTCTTTGTCACTTATTCACTTATTATCTCTTTTTATGGTTTGAGCTCTTTAGTGATCTGACACCATCATACTTGCTGTCTTGTATGGTTATGCAATACTTATAATATTCTCAGAAGGAGCATTCAGCTCTTTATCTTTAAATCTGTTTTATCTAAATCTGAAATATTTCACACCACTATACTATACTATTTTGGTATCACATCTTGGCGACACATTTTTATGCTTAACCATTCAGTAATTTATTGTTACCATTTATATGTATTGTTATATATTAGTTGTTACCAGAATCACAATAACCAAGTCTACTTTACATTACTTTACTTTACATTACTAAAGGCCCTATGTTAATTCATAGTAGTGTAATACTATGATAGTTAAGTTTTCAATAATTACAACTATTACAGCGTTCCACTGGTGGAACGACGTCCATTATGGGACTACAAAACAGGGGTGCATTTCTGGAAACCATAGTTGCTAAGTTTGGTAGCTACTTTGTTGTGTGCAATGCAATTTCACATTGACAACTACCCAAGTTGCTAACTTCTAACAACTACGCTTTTGAGAAACGCACCCCAGACGCATGGGTCATTTGTATTAAGTGTTAATAGAGCTCGAAAGTCCTGCCCCTTAGTTCCGCATTTCACGGGACCTAAGCTGACCATCTAACAACATGGTAGCGAGTAAATATCTTCTGATCTCAGTCATTATATGCGCTGGGCTACAAATACGCTTTTTAAGAGGCGGATCGAAGGGGATCGAAATATCATTTTTAATACCGCCATTGGATTACATGCTACGTTTTTCGGCTATAAATGCCGTTGAGGTCCCATGAAATCGGGGGAAGTGACGTCACTTTCAAGCTCTATACTTTGCTGTTATGTCTTTGACGCATGGGTCATACTGTATGGGTCATGTGTTAATACTTTGCTGTTATGCCTTTTAGGGAGAGGAGTCGTCCCTGCTCCAGCTGGATGGGGAATACCGTGCCATGATCTCTCTCCTGCGCTCCAGCCTCGACTCCCGCGTCATCCCCTCCCTCCCCGAACTCGACAAACACTTCTTCGAAATCGACAGCGTCGCACGGAGCCCATCGCTGAGCTCTGGAGATAAGACCCCTCCCCCTCCTGTAGCTTCCGGACCACCAGAACCTCCCGTTCCTCCATCGCAGCCCTCGTCAGGGAACCGCAAGGAGAACCCAGCTGGGGAACAGAACCCGTCCTCGACACCCTCCCTGATGGAGCCTCTGACCCCACTGATGCCCTTGGCTGTGGCCAGAGAGGGTGGTGCAGAGCGTGGGGAACAGGGGCAGCCTGGGCTGCAGGGTCAGCAGCAGCAGCAGCAGCAGCAGCAGCCCAGCAGAGGAGGCTCGCTGCTGCCCTCTGCTGGAAGTGGCCAGCCACAGCACAGGGGATCACAGGAGGAGGAGAGATGGGACTCAGGCCCGAACATCTCCACCCAGCCACCGAGAGGTGAGCAGTCACTCCTATGGAAAGAATGAAGAATGAATATTAAGTCTTAATGCAATCTATGTGCTATTGTATATAGACATTGCCGTAGGCTATTAACTATTTGCTGAAAATACTCAACTACATCATAACAACATTGCTATGATATTACCCATAGCCTTAAGTAACAGATTAGGACATAGCCATTACAATTTTGGTGATAGCAAGGTTATAACATAGGCTCTGCGCAAAGGGGTTATGTAGAGATGAAAGAAAAACATGAAGCTGAAGCAGGATCTTGTTGTTTGGACATCACCCACCACACATAAACTGAGGACATGACTCTTTATAATAATAATGAGAATATGTAGAAAAATTAAACATGTGTGAATTTTTCCTTTCCAGACAAAAACAGAAGAAGAAGAAGTCTGTACAGGAGGCAAGCTGACAAAGGTATGTAGTCTACCTTTTCTTTCCATAATTGTTATCTCAAGCTGTCTTTATAGTCTTTATAATGAAGTGACAGTCTTAGTTATAATGGTGTGTTTCTATTCCTGTGTGTGCGTGCATGCTTGTATGTGTGTGTGTATGTACGTGTGTGTGCGTGTGCGTGTGCATGTGTGTGTGTGTCTTTTGGCAGCATGCCCCGGGGTAGCTGAAACAGTCCAGCACGTCACGGTAACCAAGGAGACGTATGGCTGGGTGCTGGGCATCCCCTCGAAGAATCTCAACATGAATTTTCAGGAGGTAAGGGCTCCGGACGTCACCCAGAAGCACCCATGTACATTAACATAATTTAGCACCCATGTACATTAAGATAACTTAGGGTCTCAGGCACAGACAGAAGACCTACAACTGGCAGAAATACGGCACATAACATACGACTGCCCTAGTTTACACAAGTGCACAGGGCAGCTCATGCTTGTTGCCCTGCCCTGCCTGTGGGTTTATATTGGTACAGATTCAGGTGTATTCGTTTATGCCTACCCGGGTATTTTGATTAAAAATTGTGCTCCCTTTGCCTAAATATTTTCGTTAACACCATCCTCAAATCAGCATATATGTGCTACTGAGAGCTGTCATAAATATGTTAAGCCTGCTGCTAATATTTGTCAAGTACAGGCTCCAGGGCTCTAAATTAACTTTTTTCATCACCAGCCAAAATGGCTAGTAGATACCAATCTTACTAGCCAAACACACTCTCACTGAAGGGTTAAAGTGGCTAGTAAATTGTTCTTTTCAACCAGCCAAACTGAAACTTCACCTGCGTTTGGACAGTTGGCTGGTGTTAATTTAGAGTCCCGAGTAGAACATATGTTTGCATATTCTGACACATTTACTGTATATGTGTATGCTTAAAGGGGCATTCCACCGGTGGAGACATGAATATGTTACTGAAAGTGGGTCATATGTATAGTAGAATAGTAACATACATTTCTAATTTGGTGCTTTCTTGGCCAAGAAAAGGCAGAAAATGACTTTTTAGTGCTTGTGGATTTGTGACAACAACAACAAAGTTCCACAGGCCACACCCAGTTATGTGGGACTCTATGCATCATCCCTCCCTCAGCTTGCAGGCAGTGTTGCCAGATTGGGCTGTTTCTCGCCCAATTGGGCTGCTTAGGATGGCCGTGTGCGAAAACCCGCCCAATTTTTGGCCATAGAAATCAATAGAATTGGGCGGGATTTTGAGCTTCTAGGCGGGTTTTCAGCATTTTTTGGGCTGGAAATCATTAGCCTCATCTGGCAACCCTGCTTGCAGGTGCATCACAGTGGGACAGACATCACTGGAAAGGAGAAGCTGGAGCACACTGCAGCTTAGTTTTCAAGACTGATCTCATTGCAGGTAATTGACCCCACCCCCCAACACCAGGACAAGATTGTAGACAATTAGACAGCTTGCCAACTTCCCAAAACAAAATAAAAAAGTGAAAAAAAAACAATACACAAAGAACATTGTCAATAAAACCACAGCTACAATTATTAGAAGACCACAGCCGCGATGCTGGAACAATTTGTTACAGAGAGCAAGACATATTGTGTTCCTCATTTATGCCCTGAGGCTCCACTGAATTTAGAGTATGAATCCAAAATGCCTTTCTACGAAGCCTCTCTGTCTAATTGTCTGCAATCCTGTCCTGGTGTTGGGGTTGGGGTCAGTTACCTGCAAAGAGATGAGACCAATTTAGCCAAACCAAGTGGGATCACCTGTGAATGTCAAGTCTTGAAATGTGTGTCTCTCTCTTGCTATCATTTGACTCTGAAGAAGGTGTAGCAACACCGAAACGTTGGTCGGGTGTGTGCACAAAATAAAGTCTTGAAAACTAAGCTGCAGTGTGCTCCCGCTTCTCCTTTCCAGCTATGCCAGTGACTTACTGGCAGTGTTGCCAGATGAGGCTGATGATTTCCAGCCCAAAAAATGCTCAAAACCCGCCTGGAAGCACTAAATCCCGCCCAATTCTATTGATGTCGATGGGAAAGATTGGGCGAGTTTTCCTGTAAAATGCCATTTTTACCCGCAGACGGCCATCCCAAGCAGCCCAATTGGGTGGGAAACAGCCCAATCTAGCAACACTGCTTACTGGAGCCCCAATGCTAGTGATTTCAAAAGCACTGGGACACTGATCTGTGATAGATCCGTTAGTGCGTTAGGTCCAACCCCCTATGGGCGGGGTTGAAAGGGTGGGAAAAAGGCTTGTAGTCTCAACAGAAATCCACCTCTCTTACACTTCCTATGTCGATGATGCAAAATGACCATTTTTACATCATTGACAGAGGAAGTGTTAAGAGATGAATGTGGATTTCTCCAATCTCAAGGGGGAATTGAGAGATTTTTGAAAGACCATTCAAAAGTATGACTGCGTGTCTATCAATGGAAAGCCTAATGCAAAATGGGTGGAGTGTCCCTTTAAAGTATAGGTTCATTGCTTGTGTGCTCATAAATAGAAAGTGTGTGTGTGTGTGTGTGTGTGTGTGTGTGTGTGTGTGTGTGTGTGTGTGTGTGTGTGTGTGTGTATGTGTGCGCATGTCCATGTCCATGTCCGTGTCCGTGTCCGTGTCCGTGTCTATGTCAGTGTGTTCATTCTAACCAGTGGTTGTTTTTGATATGTCAGGTGCTGGTTGACCTCACCTCTAAGAACGAGCGAGGGCTGTACGAGGCTCGCATCAGGGCCACGGTGGCCGGACGACCTTTGACCTTCTACAGCCTTGTGGGCCTGGAGAATGAGTCCTTCTACCGCAGCATGCCGCGCATCATCGCACTGGCGCTCGACGCCCTCAAGACATAGTGACACACATACTTTACCTCAGGAGCTACAACGCATGCTACACCTTATTGGACTACGTGGTGTGTGTGTGTTTGTGGTCCTTTGAAGAATTGCACTCTTTAGTGCAGCGATGAAAGGAACTTTTTATGAAAGATGGTTGAAGTTGGTTTGATTACTACAGTACACACAAAAAAAACATACACACACACACACACACACACACACACACACACACACACACACACACACACACACACACACACACACACACACACACACACACACACACACACACACACACACACACAAGCGCACAAGCACTCAAGCACCTATGAGTTTGCTTCCTCTGTGGGGAAGCTGCTCTCAGCAGGCCTTTCCACTCCTTACAGCCAGACCATTGGTGTTCTGGCCACTCGTTTTGCATTGCATGGTTTGAAGAATGAATGGCTTATTTAATGGTTTGAGAGACAGTACATTTCCCCCCATCCCTCTGTATATATCTGACAGGAAATACATACGTCTTTTGACCTGCCAGTGCCAGTTTTTTTCTCTACAGTGAATGGACATATTGGGACACACAGTGTTAACAGTCTGACTAAACACGTCCAACTGTGTGACGCAATCATCTTCACAAAATTGAAAATTAAATCCCGTCATTTTAATGGAATTGAGGAGGGAAAAAAAACACAAAGCATAGGCCTGGGCCCACTGTGGAGCGATCTAGATGATGTCAGAATTTTGTTTACAACATTCCGTATTCTAAATTCTACATTCTAAATTCTAAATTCTACATTCTATTCTAGTGTACTAAGTCCATAATGTTATAAATCATGAAGATGTCACTGCCTGGAGCTGTGTTGTATTGTGTGCAGGGGGGGGGGGAGATGTCTTGAATGAATGTATCAGAGCACTGTGTCAGACCTGTTTTCAGGGGGAGTTCAGCGGGTCACCTGGGCCATGACCCAGTCCAAACTCTGCATGCCTTGACTCAGTTAAGTTATTCACCAATGCCTGTTTCTGCAAAGGTTGAACCTCTTATGAAACACGCATATAACGTTTCAAATATATATTTATTTTGTATAGAGATAAATACTTTGTATTTTTGTAATAAAAAGGAAAATAAATCAATATGATGTCATTATTCTATTTTGTGTGGGTCCTCTGTATAATTTCTCAAAAGCAATGATTTTGTTGCTTGTAAAGAAGAAAAGAAAAACACATCATTACCAGTGTTAATTTCGTGACAAAATATTTTCGTCATAATTATCGTTAACGATTGTTTCCCCCCGTGACGACAATAAAACGATGAAGAAAAAAACAGCATGCGTTTGTACGAAAAATATAACGATATTGATCTATATTTTCGTCAGAAAAATAAAAATGTGACTACAATACCACCGGAGACGAAAACCAATAGGAAGCATTTTTGTTAATGTCACTGAAACATTGAAAAAGAATTGCCTGCTATTTCGCAAGTCGCGACCCTCATCTCAGCTGCTCCGCGTCTCTCTCCTCCCCTCCCTCATACACACACACACGCAGGCGTCGGTGCTGCACACACCTTTTTTAACAGCAGTAGGCCTAGCCTACTTTTCAGTGCAATCCTGGCTGGAAAAAGTATTGTTGCCCATTTATCCATGACGAAGAAGTTTATGCAGTCAGGAAATAGTGGTGGTGCTGTCGCACAGTAGCAAACATCTTACGATACATTTTTGCGCAACTTCTCCACTCCCTGTCGCTTTCATGAGCATGCTACCCGACGGTCGTTGTCTGATCTTTTTTCAATGTTCGCTAATGTTTGTATTTTAAGGGTCTATGTCTATGCGTAGGCACAAGCCTTCTGATAAGAATCACTGTAGTGCCGATCGCAAAGGATTCGGAAGTGTGGAGTTTTGCAACTTGTTTCAGTCAAGGACACTGAGATAGGAAGTGAACGGCCCTTCCACGCTTTCACTGTGTTATTGCAAAAAGTCTTGCGAATCGATGCAACCACACAACCATGTCAACGAGAGCGTGTAGGCTATGCCATCACAACTTTGCATCAAGCAAATAATATGCAACAGCTTGCAATATGCGCACGAGAGAGAGAGAGAGAGAGAGAGAGAGAGAGAGAGAGAGAGAGAGAGAGAGAGAGAGAGAGAGAGAGAGAGACGCGTCTTCCAACAGGTGACATTGTAACGCTTGCATACAGTAACCTGGCTATTGTACCCCGCAACGCTCTTCATACCCACAAGTATTTTTTTCATGACGCGCAGTCACGTTTCCCCCCGAAGTCGTTCTAAAATATCGACAGAGATTTATGAGTGTCGCGGCCATGATTTTTTTTACACATTGGACGAGCTCTGGCAGTTTTTGACAATATTTTATGATTACAATATGTCATTTGAATCATTGATTCCCCCAAATAGTATTTTAGTTTGACAATTTTATAGAGAAGCGTAGACAAGAGGAAATTAATGGAATATTTTAGTTGACTAAAATTATTTTAGATTTCGTCGACTAAAATTGTATGAATTTTAGTCGACTAAAACTAGACTAAAATAAAAATTATTTAGATGACTAAATTGTGACTAAAACTAAAATTACATTTTCGTCAAGAGACTAAAACTAAAACTAGATTAAAAATTCCTGTCAAAATTAACACTGATCATTAACTCCGCCAAAGACCTCGCGTTGGTTTGTTTGCTTGTCGGTCTGTCAGCAGGATAACTTAAAAAGTTTACACACAGTTTTTGATGAAATTTTGTGGAGCTGTTGGAAATGACAAAGTGATTACATTTTATTGAAGATTCTTCGCCATTGCGGGATAGGGCAAAGTTTGAATTCCAGTTTCTAACTAAATTAGGGTGTAAAATACTTTAGTCACATGTTGTATGAAACAGCTTCCTTGGCGGGGGTCTGCACTCTCTGAGAGCATGTCTAGTTTTAAAGCTACATTTTTTTGTTGGGGTATAACAATACATGTTTGTTGTAGTAGCTTTGACATTCGTATTGGTGTCTACATGTACTGCAACAGACACATTTCAGACCTTTGACCATTCCGACCAACACAACAACTCACCACTCCTTGGATACTGCACCTCCTCCCGCCACTGCCACCCTGTTTTCAGTGAGTATTTTAAAGGTCCACCTGCTGGTCTGAAAGGGGCCTGATTCCCGGCGGTGGAGTCTAATCCTGGAGCTGCTTCACTTCTCATCACAGCAGTTGTCGTCTGCAACGCCAAGGGCCTTCAGCCGCTGCCCCACAACTCCACCCCCACCCCCGTTACCCACCCCACCCCACCTCCCCAAACTCAAACCAACCCAGCAGGGAAGACAACAGAGAGGCACAGAGGGGTCAGTTGTCCCAGGCCCAGTGAGAGGGAGGGAGGACCCAGAATTAGGTCCTCATTACATTGTGTGTACTGGATTGGGGGGTCCTTTAACATGGCATTGTCCTCCTGGGCCTGGCCAAAGTTGTCAATAGCCCTGTAACAGAGCCCCACCATACATCTTCCCACATCCAAACAACTTTGTACTGTAAGTCCACAAAGCTGTTCACCCACCCACACACACACTCACACACACTCACCATCCTCTCACACCGCTCCGCACCGCTCCATGTCCCATTTCCCCACAACTCCATAACTCCCTGAGTGCGTTGCAATATGCGACCTTGCCTCCTCCACTTGCACTTGTCTCCTTGTCCCGCCTCCTGGCCCCTCCTCCGTGGACAAAACGATAAAGTTTCCCAGCTGTCAGCCTAGCCACAACTTTTGAGGGACTGTTTTTCATTCACCATCCCAATTGCAAATGAGAAAAAGACTCTACAATTGAGCTTTTGCAAGATATTGAAATATAATGCTGTTGTCAGTGATGTCATCATGACATATTACTTCCTGGTACGAGGAGAGAAGCAAGTGGAGGAGGCAAGTGGAGGAGGCAAGTGGAGGAGGCAAGGTCGCATATTGCAACGCACTCCCTAATCCACCCTACCAGGGTTTGTTTAAAGGTGGTTTAAAGGGGGCCCCTCACAATTAGCAGCGCAGAACAGACTCACCGATGGGCCCCGCACCCTCGTGGGTCCCCTATGGGAAATGCCCGCTATGCCACATGGCTAGTCCAGCCCTGCCCAACCCCAACCCCAACCCCCACCCACCTCTGCCCACTTCACTTCCCAGCCACCCCCGGCCGTCAACAGACCACAAACAGACTTGGCATAGTTGGCATGGTGCCCCGTGCCATCCTGTACGAGGAAGGAATGAGTGGCATGAATATGAATATTGTCACAGTAGAGTGCCTGGGTAGCGAGAGTGCCTGGGTAGTGAGAGGGAAAGGGAAGCGAGAGTGCCTGGGTAGCGAGAGTGCCTGGGTAGTGAGTAGGGAAAGGGAAGCGGGAACAAACATGTTTAACATTAGACAAGAAATGTAATACTCGGAGCCCTACAGTTAACAATACATTGTACTTACACAAATATTTTCCATAATATTTATGTCTTTGTCTTTCTTTGCTTCTTCTTCTTCTCTCTCTCTCTCTCTCTCTCTCTCTCTCTCTCTCTCTCTCTCTCTCTCTCTCACACACACACACACACACACACACACACACACACACACACACACACACACACACACACACACACACACACACACACACACACACACACACACACACACAATGTGTACATAATCGTAAGACTATACTCCAGCATTTTCATTGCCAATCAAATACCCAGTCTAACTGAGCCTCAACACAATCCGACAAACCATGCAGTGCCCTGGACTATACAGTATAACTTGCCAGAGCACACATTATCACTTTGGCCAGTAGTGTTAGCACTGCATTCCTACCCCTTACCCCTTACCCTTACCCTTACCCCTTACCTTACCCCTTACCCCTACCCTACCCTACCCCTACCCCTTACCCCTACCCCTTACCCCTTACCTTACCCCTTACCTTACCCCTTACCCCTTACCCCTTACCCTTACCCTTACCCCTTACCTTACCCCTTACCCCTTACCCTTACCCCTCACCCCTTACCCCTTACCCCTTACCCCTTACCTTACCCCTTACCCTTACCCTTACCCTTACCCCTTTCCTTACCCCTTACCCCTTACCCCTTACCCTTACCCCTTACCCCTTACCCCTTACCCCACCCCTTACCCCTTACTCCTTACCCCTACCCCTTACCCCTTACCCTACCCCTTACCCCTTACCCCTTACCCCTTACCCCTTACCCTTACCCTTACCCTTACCCCTACCCCTACCCCTTACCCCTTACCCCTTACCTTACCCTTACCCCTTACCCTTACCCCTTACCCCTTACCCCTTACCTTACCCCTTACCCCTTACCCCTTACCTTACCCCTTACCCCTTACCTTACCCCTTACCCCTTACCCCTTACCTTACCCCTTACCCCTTACCCCACCCCTTACCTTACCCCTTACCCTTACCCCTTACCCTGCCCCTTACCCCTTACCCCTTACCCCTTACCCTTACCCCTTACCCATTACCCCTTACCCCTTACCCCTTACCCCTTACCCCTTACCTTACCCCTTACCCCTTACCCTTATCTTACCCCTTACCCCTTACCCCTTACCCCTTACCCTTATCTTACCCCTTACCCCTTACCCCTTACCCTTACCTTACCCCTTACCTTACCCCTTACCCCTTACCCTTATCTTACCCCTTACCCCTTACCCCTTACCCCTTACCTTACCCCTTACCCCTTACCTTACCCCTTACCCCTTACCCCTTACCCCTTACCTTACCCCTTACCCCACCCCTTACCTTACCCCTTACCCTTACCCCTTACCCTGCCCCTTACCCCTTACCCCTTACCTTACCCCTTACCCCTTACCCTTACCCTTACCCCTTACCTTACCCCTTACCCCTACCCTACCCTACCCCTACCCCTTACCCTGTCCGCCAGCCATATCCACAAAACCAGCCTACCCTACTCAGGTCCGATGACAGCTTTGACCAGGCACGGGACAAAGTGATATGAAAGGGCCCCTTCACCCAGTACATACAATGTAATGAGGACCCGATTCTTGATTCATATGCCTTTATGGTGACAGGACAGTGAAGATATATCGACAGGAAGTGAGTGAGGACAGAGAGAGACGGGGAGCCCGTGTCGCCGGTGTACAGCTAGCAGTCAAGTGCCCAGCCAACTGAGCCACGGCTGGGCCATGTGAACCCAATTCTGCCCCCCTCTTCCCCCTCCCCTCTCCCTGGACCTGGAACAGCTGACCCGGTTGTCCAACACCGCCCAGTCTGCCTCATGGAGAGTGAGTGCCGGCCGTCCGGCTGATATAGATAGCAGTGTGGGGGGACGAACGATAGGCAGCTGCTCCGGGGCTTCTCTCCACAGACTAGGCCCCCACCTCTTCCACCACCTCCACCATCTCCACCTTCACACACCGTCTGCAGCATGGCTGGACGGGCCATAGGTCATACAGGGCATTTGCCCGTTGGATTGGTCCTCAATGGTTTCAGTCCTCATACCGCTACAGAAGGGCTCTACAAGATAGTCAGATATAATCAAAGCTTTTTAGTTGTTGCGGTGGAATGTGTCTCATCAAATCAGATATCGCAAAATATATTGACCGGATCTACTGTAACTATTGTATAATAGCTCGTATTAGATGACTAAAATGTTGATACAGACTTCATTGTTTCTGTCAACGCCTTGTGGATTGGTCTTGGCTGAAAATGCCCGGCCCAATTTTTTTGGTCCAGTCCATTATATCTACTGTCAATGAGTCCAACCCTGGTCTGCAGACTGGGCTGGGACCAGGAGCCATGGTCAAGACCCAGGGACACACAGTTATGAAAGTTTGTTTATTTAACACCGGTGTATTAATATTATTGAAATGCAAAACACAAACACAAGGACAACATATATTAATTTTAAAAAATAAATTGCAAAATAGGCTACACAAGATAAGGCTAATTTCCATATTTATAGATTGATGATTCAAAAAAAGAGAAAAAAGTCATTCTAGTCTCTCAATAAATGTTGTCGTGTTACAGTTTTTGCCTACTGCTTGCACACAATTTGCAAAATTTGGCTCATAGAGTCAAAACTCTACACACAAGCCAATTACAACACTTGCAGATAAACCCTTCACATATATGCCAACATGAAACTCTGCTATCAAAACCTAACCATTGCCATAAAAAGGTAACAATCTTTTGTCAAAACCTCACTTTCAAGACACACATGAGCACCAAATGAGAAAAAAATGAGATCAACATTAAAACAGTTGTCTGCTTTATACAAAACACAGCAGTCTTTCTTTTTGTAACAGTCTATTCAGTCTCACAGAATGCACATCTTCACAAGACCCCACAATTCAATACTGTACATAACTGCACCTTACAGAACAGGACATTACAGTAAACCGAAGCAAAATATATGTCAAACAGTAGGCTACATCACTCTAAACACAACAGTGTGTAGGTGAGCTTATGGACCTTTTGTTTTGTGTATGGGGTATATTCACAAATGTTCAAACATCTAAATATGATATAAATATGTGGTTGGTGTCAACATGCTGTAATGAAAATCATAGTCAGTATACTTTGTTGGTTTGGGTATGAGGTACTTCATGAAATACAATACATTTCCACAGACACAATATGCAGCTGACATCTACATGACATCATCAAAATTATATAATGGTCAAGCAGTTTGCTCAAGTGCTTGGTTGTGTTCTGAAAATGACACTATTTCTACAAACTATCACATTCACATTATCTAACATGTGATGATGAAGACAAAAGCCTACTCTTGACAGCATGTATCAGGCTAGGTTTTACAGTAGCCTACGTGAGACAGTCAATGCCATACTCCATATTCTACTCTTTAGAACCTTTGTGCTATTCGTTGTTTTGTTTGAGTGTAGGAAGGTGTGAATTTAGCATAGCCGCTGTCAAAGTAAAAAAAATAAATGCAAAATAAAATAAGCGCAATATAATATAAAGAATGCAACCT